>NW_008705554.1:367321-369078 GCF_000326865.2 Helobdella robusta
AAAAATAAATGTATTTCTTTTAGTTCATTTTTTTATATATTATACTTACAATCAATTTAATCATTAACATCTGTAAAAATTTTATTGATTCAATGTTATTGATTTTTGATTTTATTTAATACACTAATATACATTCTTGACAACCGAGCTACTCCAACTTCGAAACATTCTGATTGATTGACTGGTTGGTATTGCTGTATTTCTTTTTATGCAGACATATAATCATAGTAATTATTTGTATACATGAATTCTAAATTCTTTATATATATTTATTACATAACTTCTTTATAAAACCAACAGAAATCTGTTACATGTGTATGTACGCGCGCGGTTCAAATCAAATTATTCCGAGAGAATTCAAAATAATTTTACTCCACACACCTTACTTCCATTTAATTGTAAAATTTAAATGTATAAATATATATATATATATTTATTTAGCTAGTATATATATATATATATATATATATATATATATATATATTTAATAACTACACATATCTATCTATTTATAGGAATCGAATACAATGTTTATTCTGGCTAATTCACTAACATACTGTGAAACTACTTTTAAAATGACGTCATTTCCCCAAACGGTTTCGTTCCGAATTACCAATCCCGTTTCAATGATACTTATCTTTCAATAAATCTTAAAAACAAAGTGATTTAATATAAATAAAAAAACTTCCTTCCATATGTTGGTTGATCGTACGATCATCATGTACGTGCTTATGTAGCTTATGTATGTGTGTATGTGCGCGTGCGTGTGCGTGCAAGTATAAGTAATGTAAGTAGGTGTAATTATACGAACTCGTTGAATAAGTATTATTACTGCATGGCTACTGACCTTTTTGTCTATTGCTATTATTAATTTCGTTACTATATCAGCGTCACATTAAAAAATCGTGCTATACTGTGCATTTGGTGATACACAGGTAATGATAACAATTTAGTCGAATCATGATACTACATACCGAAAACATCAAGATTTCGAGCGGTCCGGCCAATATTAGTGCCGACCGTTTTCTGTAGACCTTCTCGTAGAGGGTTCGATCGCGAGCCGAGCCGAGCAAGTGCAATTATAGCTTGAAAGTCACTCGAATTCAAGTTGAAATTTGTCGAAATTAATTGAAACGAGTCAAAATGTGAATTATTTTGGAAGGTTCGTTATTAGACTGTTGATTGAACGACAGCATTGACGATGTGAGAACAATTTTAACTGCGTGAAAGACATTGAAAACGTTCTATTGTTAGGTAATCAGCATATTCGATAAACATCAAATTTTTTTTCAAATATTATGTCCAAATTTAAATAACTATTAAAACAAATGAATGAATAAATCAACAAACAAACGAACGAACTGAGAAACAAACAAATAATGTCACCAAAAAATTAACAAATACACACACACATATACAAACAAAATTTTTTCTTAAATGGTAGAGTAAGAAAGGAGCGGTTTCAAGTACACCAGCTTGGACACGCACACACACACACACACACACACACACGCACGTACACACACAGAGCATACCGACCAAACAGTCAACCAAACTACCAACGAAACAACCGATCAACCAACGAAACAACCGATCTATCAACCAAACAGCCAAAGTATCAACCTTTCAACCAACCTACCACCAGCCAGCCAAAAAACCAAACATACATACAAAAAGACGTACAAAAAAAACAAATAAATACGCATATGCACGTGTTTTTGAGTGAGTAAGTGTATAGCCTGCCTGATATACATATG
>NW_008705554.1:370092-373759 GCF_000326865.2 Helobdella robusta
CCTATAATAATGTTTCATATACATTAAATAAAGTTTTTTAATGATGTCAATGATTGAAATGATAAGAATATATGAATGGAACTGGTATAAATAGGAGCCGAAAATGCGTTGAAATCCGACCGGGCACTTTAGGGCATTCCCTTGGTGCCTGGTCCCTTTTTTTTTATTTCTTTATTTTAGTTAAGTTATTTATTATTTCTAGACGTGTTCGTTACTTATTATTTCTAGATTTATTCGTTTATTTTATTCGTTACATATTATTTCTAGATTTATTCGTATGTTTTATTCGTTGCATATTATTTCTAGATTTATTCGTTTATTTTATTCGTTACTTATTAATTCTAGATTTGTTCTTTTATTTTATTGTTATTATTATTGCGCGGTCATACATACACCCACACAAACACACACACATACATACATACATCCATATATTCGTTGTTTTGTTTGCTTGATGTTTTATTCTCTTTTCCTTTTTTTTTTCTTCGTAATTGTACAAATAGGTAGGATTAAATCGTAAGTTGAGCTAATTGAACATAGGTAGGTGAGTTAATTTAGTAAACATAGGTAAGTTAGGGACTATTCTTTCTTTCTAACGTTCTAGTTTATTTGTATTGTATTGTTTTGTTCAACACAACACCAACAGTAGCAATCAAACACAACAATCATCATAATATTATTTTCGTTATATTTTAGTTAAGTCTAGTTAAGTTGTTTATTATTTCTAGACCATTCGTTACTTATTATTACTAGATTTGTTTGTTTATTTTATTCGTTACTTTCGTTACTTATTATTTCTAGGTTTATTCATTTATTTTATTCGTTACTTATTATTTCTAGATTTGTTCGTTTATTTTATTGTTATTATTATTATGGCGGGGTCATACATACACCCACAACATACCACACAAACAACCCGTCAATACATACATACAATATTCGTTGTTTTGTTTGCTTTGATGTTATATCTCATTTTCCTTACTTTTTTCTTCGTAATTGTACAAATAGGTAGGATTAATTCGTAAGTTGAGCTAATTGAGCATAGGTAGGTGAGTTAATTTAGTAAACATAGGTAAGTTAGGACTTTTATTCTTTCTTTCTTACGTTCTAGTTTATTTGTATTGTATTTTGTTCAACACAACATCAACAACAGCAATCAAACACAACAATCAACACAATATTATTTTCGTTATATTTTAGTTAAGTTGTATATTATTTCTAGACCTTCGTTACTTATTATTTCTAGACTGTCGTTTTATTATTAACCCCCTCATGAACGGCTGCCTTGACGTGGCGAGGGGGCTTCTCACTAAATGCCGTTCAAGTTTGTGCTTTTCTGTCTTCACTTTCTTCACTTTCTTCACATCATTTTCTCAAATACTTTCAAACATGGGTTATTAGCATACAAACATACAACAGTACCTAGCAAACATGGTACATACATGATACAAACATATTACATACATGATACAAACATGATACAAACATGGTACTAACATTATACAAACATTAAACAAACATTATACAAACATTCGCAGTCTCAGAAAATTGAGTACTACAAGAATCTCTTTACAAACTACCAGCTTAATTTTCTATATCAGCGCCACACTCCTAAAAATCAAACTATAGTGCGAGCTCGGTAATTCATGATATCTCGAAAATTACTGAACAGAATCGGAACGACTTTTTAAGACTGGTCCGTTGGAGGTCGGCAATAGTCCGTAAGAGGTCGGCAGTGGTCAGTCAAAGATCTCCTGTCGTCCAAGGTTCTAATGCAAATGCAAACATACATACATACGCATACATTCAAACAAACGTACGTACGAACGCACGTACAGACATAAAGCGTTAATACTTTAATGTTTATTATTATGTGTATGTTTGTGTCTTACATTTTCATGTTGTCTGTGTGGTGTTCAGAGCGAAGAACGCAATCAACAATAGTGACCATCCTCTATATGTACAATGTACATTTATTTATATTTTATATGTGTGTAGCGTTTTATAAAATACATGCAAGTACTAATTAATTACCCCTATTACCTCTTAGACGTGACCGTAGCTTTGCGTTATTCTATGTTATTTGTAATCTTTGGTTCCAAACGAACTGCTTGGGTACGTCCGCCATTTTAAAGATCTTCGCTAAAGAAGGTGGAAGAGATATTTTGACGGCAAAGGAAGTGTTTTTTTGTTACAAAAATGGTTATTCATCTAAGAAGATACAAAAGGTCTATTTTTTGTAACTTTTTTTATTTATTTTATAACAATTTAACGTAACATAATGATAAAGTGGGCTCAGAGGGTTAGTCATCATAAAATAAATAAAATAAACAGTCGCTGAGGTTTGTCCGGTCGTCATAAAAAGAAGTTTAGAAACTAAGAAACAGGAAAGATCTAAGAATAGATATTTATTATTTTTATCTCTGATAAATTCATGTATATGTGTAAAAAAAATGAATGTTTGATAGTTTGATCTTTAATTGTAATTCTTTTTTACACACTCAAAAAATACTGAACTAATTACTAGTACTGTATGGGCAAAACTTTACATTAGTGCCTCAATGCAAACAAAATATTAAAGACAGTGATGTAAATGGAAGGTATTGAATACTAAGTGTAAAAGTAAATTTATGTTAATAACGCTAAACGGCTAAATAAATGAATTAGAGTGAATTTATATTAATAACGCTAAATAAACAAATTGTTCTTTATGTTTAACTTTTTTTTATTAATTATTGTTTTAGATAAATATATAAACTAAATTAGAATTTTTTATTTAAAAAATGTAATGTTAGGACATAACTTTTCAAAATTGATTGGCTTATTTAAAATTGAATATATGATAAAATTGTAAAACTCTTCTGAACGAAGTCTACTTGCTAAGCATGGCTTGAAAAAATAAAATTTTAAACATTGTGGAAGCATGTGATAAAATAAGGTCTTACTACCTAAACGCTTTTATTCAAATATTGTCAGTTAATTTTAGTGCCCACGCGTCACGATGCATGGAAGTATACATTAATGTCTACGTGGTGAATTGTGTTTTTAAATGCTTGCAAAAAATGCATGGAACTTTATTTCAATACCTACTAGTTAATTTACATGCTAAAACACATTCAAATAACTGCATGGAAGTTTATTTTAATGCCTACCGTACGAAAGCATGCAACAATATGCATTTACTTTAATGCCTACAATGTATATAAACTTCTCCCTAAAAAAGCATACCGAAATTGCGGTTTTAAACCTACAAAGTTATTAAATAATTGAGACAGTTAAAAATATGTTTTAATTATATATTTTTAAAACTTATTTTCAGTATTTCATTTCAAATCATCAATATTTTTATAAATCTAATAATAATTAACAGTACTAATATACATGTTAAAATACGTGCAAATAAAGGCATGGAAGTTTATTTTAATGCCTACATGTTAAGTTTCATATGTTAAAATTCATGCAAATAAATGCTTAAAGTTTTATATGTTAAAATTTGTGCAAATAAATGCATGGAAGTTTATTTTAATGTCAACTGCACATAACCATGCAAGCATGTGAGTTCACTTTAATGCCTACAATGTAAAAACTTTCTCTTTAAAAGCATACAAAAATTACGATTTTAACGCTACAAAGTTATTAAATAATTGGTGACTGTAAAAAGATGATT
>NW_008705554.1:397807-399087 GCF_000326865.2 Helobdella robusta
TAAAATAAACGAACAAATCTAGTAATTATAAGTAACGAATGGTCTAGAAATAATAAACAACTTAACTAAACTTAACTAAAATATAACGAAAATAATATTGTGTTGAATGTTGTGTTTGATTGCTGCTGTTGGTGTTGTGTTGAACAAAAAACAATACAAAACAATACAATACAAATAAACTAGAACGTTAGAAAGAAAGAATAGAGTCCCTAACTTACCTATGTTCACTAAATTAACTCACCTACCTATGTTCAATTAGCTCAACTTACGATTTAATCCTACCTATTTGTACAATTACGAAGAAAAAAGTAAGGAAAAGAGAATAAAACATCAAGCAAACAAAACAACGAATGTATTTATGTATGTGTGTATGTGTGTGTGTTTGGGTGGGTGTATGTATGACCGCGCAATAATAATAACAATAAAATAAACGAACAAATCTAGAATTAATAAGTAACGAATAAAATAAACGAATAAATCTAGAAATAATATGTAACGAATAAAACATACGAATAAATCTAGATATAATATGTAACGAATAAAATAAACGAATAAATCTAGAAATAATAAGTAACGAACACGTCTAGAAATAATAAATAACCTAACTAAAACAAAGAAATAAAAAAAAGGGACCAGGCACAAAGGGAATGCCCTAAAGTGCCCGGTCGGATTTCAACGCATTTTCGGCTCCTATTTATACCAGTTCCATTCATATATTCTTATCATTTCAATCATTGACATCATTAAAAAACTTTATCTAATGTATATGAAACATTATTATAGGTGCTTAACAACAATATGTTAACTATACTAGAATGAATTCAACGACCGCCTACGGACTTCCTGATGGGAAGTTTCGAGTATGTGTATACGTTTAGCTAGTTGAATTCAAATTTAATCGAGATCACTCCTTTTTCACATAACTATGGAAAAATAAAAAAATGTATTTCTTTTAGTTCATTTTTTTATATATTATACTTACAATCAATTTAATCATTAACATCTGTAAAAATTTTATTGATTCAATGTTATTGATTTTTGATTTTATTTAATACACTAATATACATTCTTGACAACCGAGCTACTCCAACTTCGAAACATTCTGATTGATTGACTGGTTGGTATTGCTGTATTTCTTTTTATGCAGACATATAATCATAGTAATTATTTGTATACATGAATTCTAAATTCTTTATATATATTTATTACATAACTTCTTTATAAAACCAACAGAAATCTGTTACATGTGTATGTACGCGCGCGGTCAAATCAAATATCCA
>NW_008705556.1:0-808 GCF_000326865.2 Helobdella robusta
GTTATCTTTTGTTTTCGGCGATTCATCTAGATCACTCACACANGGTCTATACACGAGGTACGTACCATTCCTAAAGAGGGATAAGACATTTTTGAAGAAACTGATGAAGGGTTTGTCGGTGCTGTTTGTTGTTGTTGTTCATCATCATTGTCGTCGTCACCATCATCATCATCATCATCATCATCATAGTCACCATCATCATCATAGTCACCATCATCACTATCACTACCATCGTCATCGTCATTATCATCACCACCATCATCATCATCATTGCCATCATCATCACCACCACCATCGTCACCTCCTTTGACATCGTCATCATCACCATCACCACCACCACCGTCATCATCATCAGGAATGGGGGCCAGGCGACCTCACGAAGTCCAAAACGCCATGCTGAAGAGGCACCTACTCGAGCTGACGCAGAGCTTCATGATCCCACTCGTTCGTGTTTGTTTAACTTTCAAGCCATCTCCATACGTTATTACACTGTATGGTCAATCAGTAAACATTAAGTTAAGAAGGAGAGAAAGTGAGAGAAGAAAATAGAGAGAGAGAGGATGAAAATTGAGAGAGAATAATGGTTTAATAATGGCGTATTAGCTTTTCCATTCAGAAGAGTTTGATATAAAAATAAAATTGATAAATCTTCGAGAACCTTTCAACATTTTGCAAGCTTGATTTTTTTGGACATTTTACTCCTGACCTTGTGATTGTCTGACCTTTATTTGATCTTTGCCCTCAGGAGAGGTACGTGGGGGGGCAGATGCCTTTGGCGCGAAATATTTCGCCCCATCTGGACACACCG
>NW_008705556.1:5052-6387 GCF_000326865.2 Helobdella robusta
AAAAGTCTGACTTTAAAAAGACCAACAGTATGGGTGCATAATGTGCGTCTATATGTCTGTGTATTTGTTTGTGTGTATATATATGTGCGTGTGTGTGTGTATGTGCGTGCATGTGTGTGTATGTGACTATGTGAACAAGTTTTCTTATGCCATTGTTGAGCTTTGCGCTGAAAATTTGTATTACGAACGTACACTATATTATGGTATATCAATATATCATTGCAGTTGTTGTTGTTAATATTCTTCTTCTTCTTCTTTTTCTACTACTACTACTACTTCTTCTTCTTATTATTATTATTAATATTTTTATTATTATTTCGGAATGACTGCCAGCCAACGCATGGTTGGTTTAATCGTAACTTAAGAAAAAAAAGCTCACTTAGATAAGTGAAATAAACCATCATTCTTTCTTTCATTCATTTATTCGTTTGTTTGTTCGTCCGTTCGTTCATTCATTCATTTATTCGTTCCTTGGTTCATTCGTTCATTCATTTATGCGTTCATTCATTCATTTTTCTTCTTCTTCACTCGATCCTTATGTCAGCTACGCTTTGTGTTATTGAATAGAATGATTATCATTGCTAAAACCGGCTGGTAACTATTAGCACAATAGAATGTTCAAACACACGTACACAGACACGCACACACACACATACACATTTATACACACACAAACACACACACACAGAAGAAGTATATGATATATGCGATTAAATATCTCAAGTTTTTGATCGGCACATTTGTTTATTTGATAAAAAAATTAAACCTTTATATGTTTCTAGTTAATTTATGAAATTAATTATTTAATTTAGAAAATAATTTCAGTTAAAATGGCACTCGACATTGGTAGGAAACAAAAATTTGCTTGCCAAAAATCTGATGGTGATGGTTTGTTTGGTGCTGGCACCGGCGGGATCCTATCTCCGGGATGACGTCACCCAAAGTCATCTGACGTCACTCGGAGTCATCGTGACGTCACTCGAATTCACCTGACAATAATGTAATAGCCGATTACCTCTCTGACTTGATTCGTCTGTCGTGATGGATAACAAACGATGATTTTAAATTGCGGCCACTGGATTGTTTGCATAAGAATTGAGCTATACTGCATGACTTGAATGTTGATTTTGCGATGTTTTTAGTTGCCGCACAAGCCCTGAGGGTTTCGGGTTTTACTTAAAATAAATAAACTTTACTTTAAATAAATAAACTTCAAATTTTTGTATTTTCTAATCTTATTATTATTTAATGGTAATCTTTAATCTCATTTTTTAATTTTATTAATCTCTAATTCGTCAAAACTTTTTCAGAGGTTCTTAGAAAATTTAAAAATTC
>NW_008705557.1:0-59285 GCF_000326865.2 Helobdella robusta
AACTCTACATCACTATATATAAGACTATTTAACCGTATATAACATAATATAACTATATATAGTTAATAACACTAAAAAACAATATATAAATCTATATAACCTGTGAACTACTACTAAACTAAACTGGTTTTTCAACTTGCCTCAGTCGCACTAAACTATTATGCGCTAAGCGCATAAGTTTTAGTATCGTCACAAACTATTTATAAATCTACAAAACCGTATATATCACTATATAACTAAATATAATCAAGAAATCTACATAACTATATATAAATTTATAGAACCGTATATCTCACTATATAACTTTATATAATCAATAACACTATATAACAAAATGTAAATCTATATAACCGTATATAACACTATATGACCATATATATTAAATAACATTACATAATTATATATAAACCTAGATAACCGTATATAACACTATATAAATATATATAAATCTTTTTAACCGTATATATCACTAATAACTATATATAATAAATAACTCTACATAACTATATGTAAGACTATATAACCGTATATAACCGTTTAAATTAATTTAACACTATATAACTATATATAACTCTTTATAACCGTATATATCATTATATAAATCTATATTATCAAAAACTCTACATAACTATATTTAAATCAATATAACCGTATATATCACTGTATAACTATATATATTCAATAACTCTACATAACTATATATAAGACTATATAACCGTATATAACATAATATAACTATATATAATTAATAACACTACATAACTATATATAAACCAAGATAACCATATATAACACTATATAACTATATATAAATCTATATAACCGTATATATCACTATATAACACTATATAATCAATAACTCTACATAACTATATATAAGACTATTTAACCGTATATAACATAGTTTAACTAGATATAGTTAATAACACTAAAAAACAGTATATAAACCTAGATAACCGTATATAACAAAATATAACTATTTATAAATCTTTATAACCGAATATATCATTATATAACTATATATAATCAATATTTCTACATATCTATATATAAGACTATATAACCGTATATAACCGTATAAATTAATATAACCGTATATAACACTATTTAACTATATATAAATCTTTATAACCGTATATATCACTATATAAATATATATAATCAAAAACTCTACATAACTATATATTTAAATCAATATAACCGTATATATCACTTTATAACTATATATAATCATAAACTCTACATAACTATATATAAGACTATATAACCGTATATAATATAATATAACTATATATAATTAAAAACACTACAAAACTATATATAAATCTATATAATCAATAATTCGACATAACTATATATAAACCTAGATAACCTTATATAACACTATAGAACTATATATAACTCTTTATAACCGTATATATCACTATATAAATATATATAATCAATAACTCTACATAACTATATATAAATCTATATAACCGTATATATCACTTTAGAACAATTTATAATTAATAACTTTATAAAACTTCACATAAATCTAAATAACAGTATATCTCTCTATATAACTATTTATAATCAATAACTCTACTTAACTCTATATAAATTTATTTAACCCTATATATCACTATATAACTATATATAATCAATAACTCTACATAACTATATATAAGACTATATAACCGTATATATCACTATATAACTATATATAAATCTAAAAAACCGTATATTACACTATATGATTATATATATTCAATAACTATACATATCTGTATATAAATCTACAAAACCGTATATAACACTACATTACAATATAAAATCAATAACTATACATAACTATATATAAATTTATATAACTGTTTATATCACTATATATAATCAATAACACTATATAACTATAACAAAATCTAAATAATCGTATATAACACAATATGACTATATATATTCAATAACACTATATAGCTATATATAAATCAATATAACCGTATATTTCACTATATAACTATATATAATAATCAATAACTATACATAACTATATATAAATTTTTATAACCGTATATATCACTATATAACTATGTATAATCAATAGCTCTACATATTTATATTTAAGTCTATATAACCGTATATATCACTATATAACTATATTTAATAAATTAAACTATATAACTATTAATAAATCTATATAACCGTATTTTACACTATATGACTATATATATTCAATAACTCAACATAACATAATATAAATCTATATAACGATATTTAACACTATATGACTCTCTATATTCAATATAACCGTATATATCACTATATATTTATATATAATCAATAACACTATAAAGCTATATCAAAATCTAAATAACCGTATATAACACTATATGACTATATATATTCAATAACACTATATAACTATATATATATCTATATTACCGTATATATCACTATATAACTAAATATAATCAATAACTCTACATAACTATATGTAAATTTATATAACCGTATATATCACTATATAACTATGTATAATCAATAGCTCTACATAACTATATATAAGTCTATATAGCCGTATATTTCACTATATAACTATATGTAATAAATTACACTATATAACTATTTATAAATCTATAAAACCGTATATTACACTTCATTAAATAGTAGCCGACAAGAATGGGTCAATGCTATCAAGATGAAAAACCGGGTTTTTACTGAAAAAAAAAATGTTTTGGCAAACTCGTTTGGACGAAAATAAAGGTAATCCAAAGCGATTGTGGAATGACGTTAACAAAAGGCTTTGCAAAAACCTTCATAACAGTTGCGATGATGACAACAGGAAATTTACAAGTGATGATTTTTCTCAATTCTTTAGAGATAAAATAAACATGGTTCGACAGGCTACATCAGGTAGTGTTGATTTATTATTTCCAAGCAGGCAAACCAAGGATGGTGAAACATTTTCGTCATTCGCATTATGTACTGAAGATGATGTTGTGAATGTAATACGTGAATCTCACACAAAAACGTGTATCTTAGACAGTCTCCTAACACATTTTCTTAAAAAGCATATACTCCTCTTTTCCAGATTTTTAACTAAACTTATTAATTTATGTCTTAGTACAGGAAAATTTCCTAAAATGGCCAAACATGGTATAGTCGTACCTATTCTTAAAAAAATAGATCTGGATGTGAGCGTTTTAAATAATTATAGACCAATAACCAATCTTTCGTTTATTTCAAAGGTCATCGAACGTATCGTTGCTCGGGGGCTGTTGAAGTATCTGGCGCGTAACAACTTGTTGTCTGCTCATCAATCAGGCTACAGACAGTTCCACTCAACGGAAACTGCTCTGCTGCAGATATCGTCGGTGTTATACAAGGCCGTGGATGCACAGGATATTTCATTGCTAGCGTTCCTAGATATGAGCGCGGCTTTTGACTGCGTCGACTATGAGATACTGTTGAAACGAATTCACTTCAGTTTTGGGGTCACGGGTGTTGCTCAATCATGGTTCAACTCTTATCTCACGTCAAGAACACAGCAGGTTTTATTTAACAATGAGTTGTCAATAACAGAGGTTGTCACATCTGGTGTACCACAAGGGTCGGTTTTGGGACCGATACTGTTTCTTTTATATACGTCCGACGTACTAAAAATAATAGATAAATCTGGGGTGTTTTGTCATGCCTACGCAGATAGATGACATACAGATGATTGTCAGCTGTCCTGCCGATAAATTTCAAGATGCTGTTACTAGATTAGTGCATTGTTTGACTGAGGTGAGTGTGTGAATGTTATCAAATCGACTGAAACTCAACCAGGGTAAAACTAAACTGATGAAAGTAGGCACATGGCAGCAGCTGTTGCGAGTCAAGATTGATTTTGTTACTCTAGATGTACATAATATTGAGTGTAGCAGTAATGCCACTAATCTGGGAATGATCGCTGACTCAAAATTGACGTTTGTTGATCACATCAAACTACTAACTAAAGTGTGCGCTGCTCAATTACATAAAATACGTTCTATAAGAAAATCCTTGAACAAAAGCACGATTGAAGGTTTAATGCATGCGTTCATTCACTCTCGGTTGGACTACTGCAACAGTATGTATTATGGTTTACCCGATAAATCTATTAGAATGTTACAGTCTATTCAAAAACATGCAGCAAAAACTGTTCATGGTGCGTATAAATTTGATCATGTATCTCCGATTCTTGCTCAGTTTCATTAGTTGACTGTCGACAAGCGAATAATTTTTAAAGTTTGCACAATAGTGTTCAAGAGTGTGAATAATTCCGCACCAGAGTATTTGAAGAACAAATGTCAGTCGAAAGTATCATTTTCACTCGGCCAGCGTTCGGACGATTTAAACTATCTGTCGGTGCCGTTGGCTCAAACGAAACTTGAAGCTAGAAGCTTTGCCGTGTTTGGTCCTAGAGTCTGGAACGGTCATCCCAAAGACCTACGAGACCCTGCTCTGCGTATTGCGAAATTTAGAAGATGTTGAAAACATATTTATTTTCGCAGTAGTATCAATCATTGATGTTCATTTTTTTTACTGATCTAATGTTTATTTAATGTTTGATTTATTT
Source organism: Helobdella robusta (assembly GCF_000326865.2). Lineage (NCBI taxonomy): Eukaryota > Metazoa > Annelida > Clitellata > Rhynchobdellida > Glossiphoniidae > Helobdella > Helobdella robusta. Next base: position 4,583 of record NW_008705557.1, read on the forward strand.
GACTATATTGTATGTTATTTTATTTGTAAGCGATTTTGAAAAACTTTTTAATTAGCGCCGTATAAATATTCGTATTAATATATATATATATATATAGTTATATAGTGCTATTGATTATATATAGTTATATAGAGATATATACGGTTATATAAATTTATATTTAGTTATCAATCAATCAATCAATCAATTAGCTTATAAAGCGCTATTTCCGCAATGTTCAACAGCGCTCCTCAATGAACTTTGAAAACAGATGGGTATTGAGATCCGCTCTGAACTTCGCAAGTAATAGAGAAGTAGTCAGAGAAGTAGGTAGAGAGTTCCAGAGAAAAGGACCAGAAAAAGCAAAAGCAGATTTGGCAAAAGAGTGTTTAACACGAGTTAAGAAAAAGCGAGAAGAAGAAGACGATCGTAAGACGTTTAGGTTCAATTAATATATCTGATAAATACTTAGGAAATAATTTAGATTGAGACTTATACATGAACGTGCAAATTTTAAAAATTATTCTATATTTTATAGGTAGCCAGAGCAAGAGAACAAGATATGGAGAGTTATTGATTATATATAGTTATGTAGTGTTATATACGGTTTTATAGATTCATATATAGTTATGTAGAATTATTGATTATATATAGTTATATAGTGATATATACGGTTATATAGATTTATATATAGTTATGTGGAGTTGAATTTATATATAGTTATTCGTAGAAAAAAATTCGGAGTTATTGGTTATATATAGTCAATTAGTGATATATACGGTTATTTAGATTTATATATAGTTATGTAGAGTTATTGAATATATATAGTCATATAGTGATATATACGGTTATATAAATTTATATATAGTTATATAGTGTTATTATATAGTGATTATATGTAGTTATATAGTGATATATACGGTGATATAGACTTATATTAAGTTATGTAGAGTTATTGATTATATATAGTTATATAGTGATATTTACGGTTATACAGATTTATATATAGTTATATAGTGTCATTGATTATATATAGTTATATAGTGATATACACGGTTATATAGATTTATATATAGTTATGTAGAGTTATTGATTATATATAGTCATATAGTGTTATATACGGTTATATGGTTTTTTATATAGTTATATAGTGTTATTGATTGTATATAGTTATATAGTAATATATACGGTTATACAGATTGATATATAGTTATATAATGTTATTGATTATATATAGTCATACACGGTTATATATATTTATATATAGTTATGTGGAGTTATTGGTTATATATAGTCATATAGTGATATATACGGTTATTTAGATTTATATATAGTTATGTAGAGTTATTGAATATATATAGTCATATATTGATATATACGGTTATATAGATTTATATATAGTTATATAGTGTTATTGATTATATATAGTTATATAATGATATATACGGTTATATAGACTTATATATAGTTATGTAAAGTTATTGATTATATATAGTTATATAGTGATATATACGGCTATACAGATTGATATATAGTTATATAATGTTATTGATTATATATAGTCATATAGTGATATACACGGTTATATATATTTATATATAGTTATGTAGAGTTATTGATTATATATAGTCATATAATGTTATATACGGTTATATAGTGTTATTGATTATATATAGTTATATAGTGATATATACGGTTATATAGACTTATATATAGTTATGTAGAGTTATTGGTTATATAAAGTCATATAGTGATATATACGGTTATATAAATTTATATATAGTTTTGTAGGGTTATTGATTGTATATAGTTATATTGTGATATATACGGCTATATAGATTTATATATAGTTATATAGTGTTATTGATTATATATAGTTATATAGTGATATATATTAGAAATTAGGAAGGTGAGCCAGAAGAAATTTAATGAAACAGGATGAAGAAACTTTGAAAAATGATAAGTTTTTGTATCTTACATTGTGATTATTATGATATAATATACTTATATAAAGACAAACACGCTATTTACCAATTTATTAATTCAATTAATAAGACTTTTAATTTTAACTTTCTGTGACTCATTCTCTTGATTTCATATAAATTTATAGATACTTATACTATAAAATAAACTTTTATTCATACAACTCACACATACCTATACTAAACAATATATATGTAGGTACACAACATGCACTTAACAATGTTGCTCTTGTTGTTGTATCTTCTTTTTTTGTGTTTTTTTGTTCAGGTTCACATCACACCCAAAACAATCCCTTATGTTTACCTAATACTTATTTTTACATATGACTTTATGTATAATTATGTAGACAGCATGCAATACACAAATATTCATCAACAGTGTCCTTGTCTCTTTCTTTGGAGTCTTACTCTCCATTTCTTACAGGCACATGAGCATTATATATTAAGTGAATTTGTAATTAATGCATTATAGGTAGGTTAGGTTATGAGTGTAATGTATGTAATGTAGTGATTGTAGGTAGTTAGGCCAAGGACTCTTTCTTGTTACTTTTTTTTTCGTTTTTCTGTATTTGTGTTTTGTTTTTTTTTTCATGCATCACAACATTACACAAAATTCTTCATTCATTTATTTATTTATCTATATTTGAAGGAGGCACAGGTTATTATCTTTTTTTTTCTAGTTTTTTCCTTACCTTATCTTTTTACTATTTCTATCCAGCAGTGCTAGCTTGTCTTGATTTACCGTTCCTATTTTAAACTAGTAGTAGTAATGTAATGAGCCCATTCTCATGGCACAGCACACAATATTAGGAAATATTTATGATTAGAGTTGTAGATTTCATAGTACTATCAGCAAGACATACCAATTTTGATGTTATTCATTTAATATCATAATGGTGTCTTTTTTTTAAATGAATTGGTGATTGAAATTATGATGATGAAGAGGATTAGGATGATGTAATTTACGATTGTAATTAGGATTGGTCCTGGGTATGACATAAAACTCATCCACGCTGCCATGTTACCATTTAATGCAAAACGTTTGCGTGCATTTGTTCAATTTATTTATGTTTTCAACTAATCCAGTGTAAACAAACTCTCCATAATAATATAAGTAATAATGAAAATAATAATAGTAATAATACTCAATATAATGATCAATGACTGTAGTTTCGATTGTAACTATATAATCTTATACCATCACATTATACTATCTGGCTATCATCATGGACATGTTATATTATCATAGACATACATTACCTTCGTAATGCTTCATTTAAAAAATGTTGCAAATGGGCTTCGGCAAACTTTACAGTATATTAATATTAACCACACACATACCAAACGGAATTAACCAAATTTCTTCAAAATATATATATACACAAATATATACAAATATATATATATATATATATATATATATATATACGAGACGATTTCACAACTTAGTTTCAACGTAATAAGAACTTGTTTTAACGATTATCACTCGCTTATTATTATTTATTTAATAATATAATTTGTCGCTATTAACGTCGTCAGCTTATGTGCATTCACTCATTCATGTGTGTATCCATCCATCCATGCATTCATTCATTCATGCATTCACATTTGATTAACTCATAGAAAATAGTTTACTACACTATCACCATCGTCATCAGCAGCAATTATCATCGTACACTCAAAGGCGTGGGGGGTGGCTGGTAACAAAAAACTAAATATAATATATATATATATATATATATATATATATATATATATACATTATATATATATTATTGTTATATATATATAATAACAATTATTAATATATATATATATTAATAATAATTATTATATAATAATTAATAATTGTAACTTATTGAAAAAACTATTCATAATAGATGCTTGCTTAAATATGTGTGCATGTGATCATGTAGTCTGGCGCCCTCTTGATCAGGATTAATCATCGACGTCTCAATTAGCACTATTTAATTGAAAATTCAATTACAATTATTCATTCATTCATTCACTCAATCATTCATTCACTCAATCAATCATTTATTTATTCATTCTTTTATCTTCATCTGTCAATCCGTGCCCATCATCTCTGCATTAGGAAAATAAAACAGCTGAAGATGATGGTGGTGCCGCCTTAGAAAGAGAAAAAAAAATTCGAAGATCATAAATACTGAGTATCAACCATTGGCTAATGTTTAAATGATTTTTATAACATTATTCAATTAACATTTACAAATAACACTATCTGTAGCGATTCACTAACTCAACAAACACTAATCTGGACCCCACCTACACAAACTTAACTAACATTGACTATGTTAGTTAAGTTAGACACTAATCTGGACCCCACATACACTAACTTAACTAACATTGACGATGTTGATGAATAAAACTTAAACGATTTCTCACCTAAAATTATTCAGTTACCATTCGTAGACACGATCTGACTACCAACACAACTAACATAACGTTACAAGCGTACTAATCTGGACCCCCAGTCACATGATTTAGGCTAATTAGGCAGGAATTTTACACTACCTAACTAGCTTAACTTAACTTACCTTGATGATGTTCAATCTGTCGTGAAAGTTTTTAACGAATCGAGCGTTGTATTCTCGGTCCTGTGTGTAGATGCTAAGAATGCTCATCGACTGTTGTTGTGTATTCGGATCAATCAATCAATCAATCAATCGATCAGTCAGTTATTAATTAATTCATTCATTCACTCATTCATTCATTAATAGCCTTCACATTTTCAAGCAGTCTGTTGTTCATTAACTCAAACAATCTTTTAACCAGTCAAACATAAATTGAATAAACAAATGAATAAATTAGTGGAGGAATGAATGAGTAAACGATTGAATGAGTGAACGAACGAACGAGTGAACGAACGAACAATCGAACGAACGAAATAAACAAATACACAAACGTACCTCTTGAATATTAGAACTATCGCAAAGCTTCTGAACTAGAGGTGGAACTAGGGATGTGACGATGAGAAAAATTATAGATGCGTGTAATTAGTAATTGATATAACATTATAACATCATCAAAACCATCCCCATCATCATCCACATCATTACCATTATCATCATTCTCGTCATCATCATCACCATCATCATCATCCACATCATCATCATCACGATCGCAACTAACTGTTGGCAATAGGCACTTGTTCTTTGAGCTCAGACTCGCACCATCTGAGTAGGGCAACATCGTACGACGATGAAGATGGCGATGATGACGAAGACGACTGTCGGTGCTGGTAATGATCAATAAGTTATTCAGTTTTAATTAGGCCGTTGTTAAATAATAAGAGATAAAAATAAGAGATAGAAATAAGAATAATAATCTTGAAGAGCTAACAATAATATTATTGTTGCTGTTTGTATAATGTCTGCCATTGTCTTCATTGTCATTCAACAACTGCAGTGGATTGCTGAATATGGACGACGAGTGAGTCGTATGTTGTTGTTGTTGTCGGTGTTGTTGCTGCTGTAAGGTGATGCTGTTGTTGTTGTTGTTCCAATCGTTAAGTTGTTGTTGTTGCTGCTGCTGTTGTTGTTGTTGTACGTTCGGCCAGTTGATGTTGCCACTGTTGTTGTTGTTAGTGGCTGACCACGACTGCATGTCATTGAGCGGAGGAATTATTTTAATAATTTATATTAATATAAATTTTTCTCTAACAGGATGGTGTAATGGTTAAGGTGCAAGTCAATGCTGCTGTACGGATTGGATTCGAAAGCAAAAAGATCGATCTATCGTTGTTGGACGGCATAATTTATAAATTAATAGATAGATAGATAGGATAGATCACACAATTTATCACTTGCGTTCGAATTAACAGATAGACAATAAAGACAGACCATATTCCAAAGTCTGTAAACTAATACTTCGAAACCGCAACCGCCTAAATCCGCAACCGCCTAAATACGCAACGCCACTTAGCATCCGATCCGCGAAACATTGTCTCCGCAACCACGCCTAAGAACACAAGCGTAATTTGCGATTTTAGTCCTGTGTGCGATCTTAAAAAGCAACTCTGTGAGAGTTCATTTAGATATTCACACACTATAACAAAAACAAGACATTAGAAGATTGACATTTTTAGCAAATCCTAATTAACCTACCACTGCATTTTTCAACATTCTAACAAAGGATTTAATTTAGGAGGAATTGAACAGAAAGAAACATTTTGGAAATTATCACGAAAATTCAATTGTACAGGAGGCTTTAAGAATAAATACTTAAAACTGCATTCGTGCCAAACATCGTAAACAAAATCTGCAAAGTTTTACAAATTTGTCATCTGCAATCAAATCATTTCCCATTTTAAGACTTGTTAAAAGATTTTTGAATTTTATTTGGATAGAAAGTCTACACATCTTCTGCTATTGCCTTCTTCTTTCCATTATAAACTTCATGGAGAAAGGAGTATCAAAGATTGTGGATAAGGATAACTAATGTAAATATTCCAAGGTTACCAACGTTCACTTCCGCTGAGTTAACCCAACAAAGCCAGAAAGAGAGATTCGTGTAATTTGTAAAACTGAATGAAATTAATTACAGATTTAGCATAACAATAAGAAATGAAAATATTTAACGCCGATAAATCATTTGTTTCGGTAGCAATTTATTTAAAAACAAAATGACTCTGGTACTCTGCCTAGGACCTGCTTAAGGCCTAATCCAACCCTGTCGTATGCATAACTTGATGCTGAAACCTCTGGTGAATTCCAAAGAGAGAATTGTTTAAAAAAATATTAATACAAATATAAATGAGCATACTAATAAAAATTAAAATATATAACATAACAGTAACGATAATAACAATAATAATAATTACAACAAAATCATAGAAGGAGCAGTAGACAGTACTGAACAGTTGCTAAGCAAATATTGAACAATAAAACTAGAAGACTGCATTGAATAAGCTTCAATGATACGTGATTAGGTGTTTAGCCTAGTAAACAATCATAATATTTAAATAATTAATATAATTATAATTATTATTATGCCAAAAGATTGAATAGATGCAGAACCTTATTAACTTGATGTTTGTGTAGCAAAGCTTGCTGCTGCTGCTGTTGCTGCTGCTGGTTAAACGAAATCCCAACATCGAAAAGTTGTTGAGGATGTTGTAGGTGGCTGTTTTGTTGGACGAGTCGTTTATAACGATCATTCATCAGAGGTATTGTGTGTGTGTGTGTGTTTGTGTGTGTGTGTGTGTGTGTGTGTGTGTGTGTGTGTGTGTGTGTGTGTGGTGAAACAATTGTATTGAAAAAAAAAAAATAAATCATTAAGAGTATTGCATGCTAGACGTTAGAATGTTAGAAGAGATAAGAAAAAGACAGAAAATGAACAAACGACTGAAAATAAATTAAAGAGAATAGAGAGAGAGAGAGAGAGAGAGAGAGAGAAAAGGATTAAAATGTATAGGCATCAGGGTCAACAGTAATTAAAATTACACGCCACAACAAATCTAGAGAGAGCAATTAGCAAGCACCCAAATAGAACAACACACTTCACCCCTGCATGTAGTTTGAGACGTTTGATTTTAGTTGCTGTTGTTGATGCTGCTGTTGATGATGCTGCTGTTGAATCATCTTCAACAGTTTCATCTTCATTTCAACTTCCTTTTCCTGCCAGTAACATTTAGTCCTTCAACAGTCAACAACGTATAAGAATATTTATTCATTCATTCAATCAATTTGGCCAACCGTCAACTTAATAGTAACAAATAACGAAACAGCCTACCAATACAATAAAAGATACGCCAGATGATTGTGTATACAAGAGCACATACAAGCAGAGATACATACAAACAAATGTATACACATGCGAACAAACATATAAGCAGACGAACGGACAGACAGACAAGCAGCAGCAGACCTGTCTCCATCTTCCTTCATCCACATTTGCAGGCCTATCCATGAAATCAGTGTTCATCATCTGGTTTTGTATACTCTTCTGTATAAATGACTTCAACTGCTGTTCTCTTGAACTGCTGCTGCTGCTGTTGTTGCTGTTGACAACAGCACTAATGGTGTTCAACAATGATTGGCTGCTGTCACTAGGGGCTGGCATATTATTGGCTGTTGAAGATGATGAAGTTTGCTGCTTCTCCAGAGCCATATATTGCAGCTGCTCCAAAGCCTGAGCCATGATTGGCCGAGAGGAATTCATGTCCCATGTATTACTTCCTGTGATTGGTCAAGCAATTCTTAATTAAAAGAATTTTATTGGTTACAAAAAAGCATCATTGGCTCAAAAATTGAAAATAAATAGTGTGAAATTCAAGCAGCACGAACCATTAGAAGGAGGATTATTGGTTGGCAAGTAGAATGGGGTGGAGCTAAGCGGATTTGAACCAACCAATGAAAGGAGATCATTAGAAGACGACGATGATGAAGACGACGATGTATAGAGTTTGTTGAGCAATTGCTGTTGTTGCTGTTGTTGAAACAACTGCGACAATATTGGATGTTGTTGCTGCTGCTGTTGTTGTTGTTGCAGAAGTTGCTGCTGCAAGATTTGCTGTTGCATAGTTGAGAGATCTATGTCGTTCTGGATGGATGATGAGGAGGATGTGATGGCCTGCAACGATTCCAACAACGAAGGTCTGTGTTGTTGTTGTTGTTGTTGCTGCTGCTGTTGTTGCAGTGATTGAATCATCTGCAATGTTGATAGCCTGGATGACTGTGGTTGTTGTTGCTGTTGTTGTTGATGCTGCAACTGCATCAACTGAAACAACTTCATACGTTCCTGTTGTTGCTGCTGCTGCTGTTGATACTGTTTGATGCGTTGTTGCAGTTGCAGTTGTTGTTGCAGTTGTAGTTGCTGTTGGTTGCTGCTGTCGTAAGAACCGTCTATTAAACCGCCTGCTGAATTGCTCTGCGTGGCAGAGAATGTGATGATGGTCTAATTATGAAAAATTCATCAAAAAAAAAAAAACCCAAACAAATAGAGTACAGTGAAAGAAAGGAGATAGCCAGTAAGTGCAAATGACATGTAAACAGATTAATAGTAGGGCAGGCAATGAAATAGAGAAACACGGACCTTCATGTGAGACGGTAACATACTGGCATTATTAGCATTAGAATTGTTCATGAGATTAGTCGGAGGCGTTGGGGGTACCAAGAGAAATGGATTTTTGCCGATGGTTCTCAATAAGGTGCCAAGCGGTAAGAAGTTATCGTCACATCCCTGCTTCACTAATAGGTTCATGTTGAAGTAACCGGCACTAAACCAATCGCTCATCTCGGATTGGAGGAATGGGCCTATTGGATAATTTGATGAATACAAAATGAGTGAATGAATGAATGAATGAAAAATGAATGAACCTTGTATATCACCCTGAGGATCTCTATAAAACCATTTATGAGCATCTTCGTGGTCGGCTGGTAGGAAACCTTTGTTGAATTGCTGCTGTTTCAGTTGCTGCTGCTGTTGTTGTTGAAATAAATGTTGTTGTTGTTGTTGCTGTTGCTGTTGCAGGAATTGTTGCATGAATGCCTCACCAAACTCAGCACTATTCTGATGTTGTGGATGTTGTTGTTGTTGTTGCTGCTGTTGTTGTTGTTGATGGTGTTGATAAAAATCTTTGTCATAATGCATTGCTGGTAGGTCTATAGAGTTGAGAGATGGATTCAAATCTGACTGAGGTTGTTGTTGTTGTTGCTGCTGCTGCTGATGATGTTGTTGTTGAAAGTCAGGGTCATCAAAAAACTGCTGCTCTACAAGAAAACGTTGTGTTAGTTGTTGTGGCTGAGTTGCAGTGGTGTTGTCAACATTGTTGCTGTAAGGAGTCGGAGTGATGATCTCGAAGTTCTCAACATTCAGACCATTGAAAGGTTTGCTCAATGATGATGTAGCAGTAGCAGCAATAGCAGGCAGTGATGAGGTCTGGTTAGTTGTTGTTGGCAGTTGTGGAGTCGCGTCGATGGTGATGACCTTGTGGTCAAGCGGATCGATTGTGTTTATGAAACGAGCAAGAACAAATTCTTCGTCATTGTTCGGTTGTTGTTGTTGGTGGAGGCACTCGTTGCTGTTTGTTGCCAGCTCAATTTCAACATTCTTCTCATAACTTTTTCTGTCTTCATTTACATCTTTCTCTACATCGGCAGCCTGCAGTTCCCTCTCATCACATTCAAGAATTTTCTTATCACCTTCAGCAACTTTATTATTTGTTGACGTTGTTTCAGCTGATGTCATTGTTGTTGTGGTTGTTGCAGATATTGATGTTGTTGCTGTTGCTGTCGTTGCAATTATTGGTTCAATATCATTAACAATCGTTTCACTTTTTGCTTTTTCAAGTTTTTCTAAATCCTGAAAAAATTTTAAAAAAATCACTTAATTGAATGAAAGCTATCACTAATTTATCTAACTTCCTTCAATTACATCCAGCAAAAAAGCACATCTCCAATCTCCTAATCACTAATCCAATAACAGACCTTAATGGAAACATATGCCCCGGTCGCATCAAAAGTCCCGACGTCCCCAACATCATCGGCCATGCTCCACTCGGGCATTTGCTCCAACTCATCCTCCGGGTAGTAATTATTTTGATGTGCATGCGAAGAACTGAACGACCTCCTAAATGACTTTTCCCTGAACGCGTCGTCCATTGTGCGGTTTTTATCTTTCTCCCATGGCTCCCTCCAACTGCGATTAGCTGTAACAAATATTTTTCCAACTTCTTAAACGTAGAAAGATTTTAATAAACACGAACTATAAATAGTATCTAAAAATAGATACAACTACGGGTAGATAGACACATCAGTTCTAAAAATAGGAACAACTTACATGGTTTCTGATTGGCCGATTGCTTCCTCCAGCTTCCGGTATCATCTTCAACCCACTTTTTCTTGACCCCACCCCTCCAGCTATCCGATGATCTGGAAAATTCATTTGATTCGTCGAAACTTCTGTTACTGTATGAAAGACCTCGACCCCTCGTGTTTGAGATACTGTTTGAGATGATGTTGTTGCGGTCTTGTTGAATGTATGAATGTATGAATGAATAAATGAATGAATAAATGAATGAATGAATGAATAAATGAATGTATGATATATTGACAAAAATCTAACAAAATAAATAAAAAAACACTAAATAAAGGACAAACTTGCCTGAGATGTCATCGTTGCGTTGAATGAATAAATGATGAAACAAAGAAACAACGAAATAAAATTTAAAAAAAACTAAAAAAAGCAACAAACCTGATATCATCCCACGGCTCCCGGCTGCTATTCTGAAATCGGCTCCTACACATGGAAAGTTGCGACGATGAGGACGACGATGAGGTGGCACAGTGCACCATCGAGTCGTCCTCTTCCAAAACCATCCCAGACGACCTGTTGAAGATGTGATCCAGCCGACCACTACCACGACCTTCCAAGAAAAAAAAAGATATTTATATATATATACAACATATATATATATATATATATATATATATATATATATATATATATATATATATATATTATAGATAGATAAAGAAAGAGAGAGAAAGAGATAATTATATATATATACATTCCTAAATAAGCTTTTGTAAAGTAACATCTCAGGATGGGGGCAAAATTTGAAAGAAAAGTGTTTTTTATTTGGTTTGTGATTCTTGTCTTATAATAGGCTATCAAAGATTTGGTCAGAAGTTTGAAATAAATAAATATATATATATATATATACGTACAAATAATCTTTGATAAGCAAAAAAATCTCACATCTCCTATTCAGTTCGTTGGCTTTGATGTGCGAGAATGGCGCGGCAGAGGTTCTCGTCAGAACTTGAGGTCTGCCCAGGGCATTACAAGATGACGAAGACGACGACGATGATGACAATTGAGACATCAACTTCTAAATTAACAACGAGGGATATTTTTTAATGTATGAAAAAAATATTATAGAAAAGCAGTTTGAAAGAGAAAACGTACATTAGAAATTAAAGATTATAAAAAAAAATCAAAATTTTCCAAACTTGTTCAGTTTCTGTGATTGGAGATGCTCCAACAGGGGTCAATATAGACTCGGTGCATAATTTTGGGGCCAGGAGTGCTAATGAATCAGGGATGGTTAGGTCTGGACTATAAAGGGCAAGCATCTCATCTTTGGTGTATCTGTGCTCCGCTAATTTGAATCGTGAGGTAGGAGCTGTGGGAGATTGAGATCGACACAGACTGTTGTCTGACAAGTTTCTCAGCCTTTGAAATTTAATTTTTTCACATTTTAATAACTCATGTGCAAGATTCATTTATAATGAGGAGTAACATTATATTATGAACTTAATTAGCATCTTGAAAACACAACTAAGAATATTTGAACAATTTTTCTTTATTTAAAATTAATAATTTTTAGCTTGAATTTTAATGTTCGAAAACCAGAATTTTTAAAATTTGAAAAAAAAAATCATTAATAACCATTCTGGTCCAAACTTGAGGGCCTCAGCCATGCCAAGGCAGCAGGCAGTGATGACTTATTTCAAGTACCACTCACGTTTAGTAGATTGTTGGTAAATGTACAAAATTAAAATAAAATAAATGGAAATTTATACAACCAATGATTTAGAGATGATTTTTCAACTTAATATTATATGACTGGGCAGAAAAAAGAAAATTTAATTTTATTATATTTATTATTTTATTATTTAATTTAATTTTAATAAAAAAAAAAAACACCTCTGAAAAAAAATATATCAGGTCATTAGTAGGTTGTTATCAAATTAGGAAAAAAATTCTCTTGTAATTGTACATATTGATGAAAACAAGTTATTTAGTTTTTCGTTTGGCCGGTGAACCCAGCTAACATGTGGTTTAAATTAGGTTAAGTAAATTAGTAAATAAATGAAATATAATGTGACAACCACATCAATTGCTGTCAGCTGCATTCCAACGTCTATTTACAAACATGATATTGCTTCCATTCAACAAGCGATGAAATTTTTTGAAAAATTTTAAATTTAATTCTAATTATTGCGATGGGTGACGTTTTTCCTGACAGTACAAAAAGTTTTTTCACGGACATAAGAAATTGCTTTTCGAAAAAAAATGGCCGATATCGTGTTTGTTTGGGGAATGGTGCGTTTTGTTTTTTATTTTATAAATTAACATTCATAATTTTTGTTGTAAAGGAGAAAAAAATTTAAAAAAATTAAAATGAAACAAACTGACTCAAAAATAAAACAATTAAATAAGTATCAATAAAAAGATTTTGATAAAAAACACTCGAGCCTTCGTTATTTTTAACGACTTTAGCCTACTCCCAAAAAAGTTAATGTCCTAAAAGCTTTATATAACCTTATATAACTATATAATTTTATATAACTTTACACAACTATATAACTCTATATCATCCTATATAACTCTATATAACCCTATATGTCTCATTACAAATCTAAACAACATTATATAATCCTATATAACTTTATATAACCGTATATAACTCTATACAACTTTATATAACCCGATATAACTTTATATAACTCAATAACACTATATTACTCTATATAACTTTATATAACTCTATACAGGGCTGGATTAAAAATTATGCACCAGGCGTCTGGGGACACCACAAGTTTCCAAAATATCGTCATAATAAATATCAAATGCAAATTATAGTATTGAATCGCAAATTGTTTAACTTTGGTCCCACAATTCGTGTGATTTATTTAGCAAATGTTGCTTTAGATGTCATCAATAATTATATCAGGTACGATCTTAAAAAAATTATTATTTTTTAAGATTCAAAATACACAATGAATCCTTCTCTCTAGTAGTAATCTCACTCTTCTTCTTGCTTTTCACTTTTCCTCGGCTTTTGATACTGTTGATCATACTATTCTCTTGAGGCTGCTACATCTTTCTTTTAATATTACTGATTTTTGTCTATCTTGGTTTTCTTTTTATCTCTGTAATCGTTTTTCTTCTGTTGTTCTCAATAATTCCACTTCTAACTCCTCTACTCTTACTTTCGGGGTACCTCAGGGTTCTATCCTTGCCCCTCTTCTATTTATATTCTATACCTCTGAACTACCTCGTATTATTAATAACTTTTCTTTCTCTGGTCAACTATATGCTGATGATTCTTATATTTAAACTTCTTTTCCTCCATCTAATCTTAATAGTGTTTTTCATAGTCAATCTCTAAGTCGTTCTTCAATTATCGCTTGGTCTGACTTTATGTGTCTTAAACTTAATCCTTCTAAGTTTGAACTAATTTGTTTCAATAAATCTAAACACTCTATTACTATTCCTCTTATTATCTTTCTTACCTGATTCTAAAACTCTTGATGTCTCTCACAAAGTTTCGTAGTCTAGGATTTATCTTTGATTCTAGTATGTCTCTTTCTTCTCAGATTAATAGTGTTGCTAGAAGCTTTTACTTTCATCTACGTAGAATAAAAAAAACATGTGCCTTTTCTTGACAATCCTACTTTTCTCCTTGTTACTTCGTTAGTCTTATCTTGGATTGATTATGGCAACTCGCTCTACTATGGTCTTCCTGACTCTATACTCTATACTTTAAGTAAAGCTTTTTAACTCTGCTGCTCGTCTAGTTCCCTTTCTTTTCTCATATATCTCCATATCTTGTTCTCTTGCACTGGCTACCTATAAAATATAGAATAATTTTTAAAATTTGCACGTTTATTTTTCAATCTAAATTATTTCCTAAGTATTTATCAGATATATTAATTGAACCTAAACGCCTCGGTTTACGATCGTCTTCTTGTTCTTACTTTTTCTTAACTCGTGTTAAACACTCTTTTGCTAAATCTGCTTTTGCTTTTTCTGGCCCCTTTCTCTAGAACTCTCTACCTACTTCTCTGACTACTTCTCCATCACTTACGAAGTTAAGAGCGGATCTCAAGACCCATCTGTTTTCAGAATTCATTGAGGAGCGCTGTTGAACATCGCGGAAAAAGCGCTTTACAAGCTAATTGATTGATCGATTGATTGATTGATTGATTCATTGATTGATTCATTGATTCATTAATTTATTGGTTGATTTATAAGTGATAAATGTTCGGTCGATTCATGATACCATGTATAAGTCAAGATTTTGATTATCAATCTATACATTTTCATGCTCAGCAGATTGAGTATTACATAAATCCAGTAAAAACTACCAGTTTAATCTATTACATCATTGCCACATTCAATCATGAATTATTTTAATTAACATATATTGTTGATTTTATCACTAAATATTTTTTCAAATAATTAATTTTTTTCATTAGCGGCCCATAAATTGAGGATCTAGTTTTATTACGATTTATCGATCTAGTGTCATTGGCATGTCAGTCGTTCTTTGTTGATTTTTTAAAAAAAAGTCTTTCCATCATCATCTTCCAAAAGTTTATTCAAAAATAACTTTTGCAAATTTTTCAAACTTTTAATTCAAAAATTTTCATCTAAAAAACTTTTTCCCGAAAGATCGCTGATCTACGTTACGAAAATCTTGCTCTCAAAAGTCAGTGTGGTGTGGCCCACTTGTTTGTGATTTTATAAATATAATTTCATTTATTTATAATTTTATTATTTATAATTTTTTTCTACTTTGCTAATCGCTGATTCATTTTAGTTAGCAATTTTTAGTGGTTAAAGATCAGTGATGTGATCATTTCATTGATTGTTAAAAAGAGTTTTTTTTATTTTATGTGGGATAGAATCTTTTAATTTAATGAGGTTGAAATTTAAATCATGATTGAATCTATTATTAAATTAATAGTTTCAAACTTTTAATTGCTGATCAGATTTTTGACGGCTTCCTAAAAATTTTCTGTGCACGGAAAATGAACAAAAATGCACCAACCTCCCCCGACCAAAACTGCAACAAATCATTTCTTTGTGGAGTCTGCGAAGGATTTTATGGAAAACCATGGTCATTTTCACAGAGACAAGAACTTTTTAAAAGGTTATAGTATGGAATGTAATGCAATTTTTTGTAATGTGATGTAATATTTTTGTAAATTTAATGTCATTTTGTATTTTAATATAATTTTTTAGTATTGTATTGTAAGTTATTGTAGTGTAATATAAGCTATTAGTTTTTACAATGCAGTGAAGTCATTTTTTAATGTGATGTGATGTACCTTTTTGTAACTGATGTTATTTTTTCTGTAATGTTAACTTCTTGTTTCTATATTATCATTTTGTATTCTAATATTCTTCTATTGTGATGTCATCTCGTTTTGTAATGTCATTTCATTCTTTAAATGTCGTTTTAAATTGTTAAGAGGGCTGCTAGGAATTCTTTTCGTTAGTAACAATGCAAGAAATGTTAGCATCTCTACCTTTCATTCAGGATTCTCTCAATTTTTTTGCTTAATTCAGTCGAAAAATTGTCACAAATGATTCACTAACATGTTTCACTATACTGAAAACTGACTAAAAACCATTTTAACTCTACAGAAAATTGACTAAATACCGTTTTAACTCTACAGGATGCAAAGGTTTGGTATGAATACCTACTTATACGCCCCAAAGGATGATTACAAGCATAGGTTATACTGGAGGGAGATGTACAATGAAGAGGAAGCCGGTAGAAATTATTATTATTTAATTCCACTTTTAATCACTTTTAGAAGAATTTTTTCGTCTCCATATGGTGTTGTCATAGTTCCGTCGTACGTATAGCTATTAAGTTACTTTTATTTTTTGTTATTTATTTCTTTTAATTTATTTTTTATATTTTTGTATCCCAGTTAGTGGATCTGTTCGTTTTTTTAAATGTGAATGAAAAATTTGCTTACTAATAAGAAAATCTTTACCCGTTGTAACATTACTTTGGTTCTCAATTTTAAGTAGAGGTAATAATATTAAAAAGTAGCTACATCTTTGCGGTTCGTTTCGGTGATTTTCATTGACGTTAGTAAATAATTTTACGCTAATTTTTCAATTCCTACCTAGTTTTTTTAAAGTAAAATACTTTTTTTTCTTCTATAATTATTAATTTAATTCATAGATTCATTCAACTCCGCCTAACTTCCTTATTAAAAATGTTTTTCAATGTAATCAACGATCCTACATTAACTAACGACAACAACCTAATTTGCTAATTAGAAAAATTTTTTTCAAAATGACTAAATTATCTTACAGTAGTAATTCATTCATTCGTACGCACCCAATTACTTAATTAAAAATATTTTTATTCAAACTGACAAATAATCTTTCACTGACTCGTCCCTTCTCGTTTTATTTCCTAATTAAATATATTTTTTCAAAATGGCAAATAACCTTTCACTAATTCATCTCTCCCTGTCTAATTTTATCTGCGTAAAACTCCCGGCAGACGAGTTGAAATGCCTGATTAGGTTCTCGGTGGAGTACTGCATAAATTTCGTATATGCCCTCTCTCCGGGTCTCGACATCATCTACTCCAGCGACGAAGAAGTCACGATTTTGAAGAAAAAACTTGACCAAGTAATATTAATAATTTTTTAAAAAGTAATATTAATAATTAATTATGGTATTAGTGAGATGGAGGTGTATTTTCAAATAAGTAAATAATTTTAAATAGTTAATGTTGAATTAAATTACTTCAATGAAGTAGAATAATTAACTCCTATTAATTAAGTACCATGACAAAGTGAAACAATTAAGTCCTATAATTGTATCTTGGTAAAATCTTAAAACAACACCCCACCATCATGATAAAACCTATCACTATAAAATTATAAAACATTTGCGCTTGCTTTAGAGGTTTCAACGACAAACACACACACAGCGTACATGAAAACGCGTGCAAACCACGCATCATACACATTGCATATGATAGGCGGGGATCTCTTTGTATTCGAACTCAGTCATTGCAGTAGCAAGACCAGGCGCCTTTAAACATTGAGCCATCACGACGCCATCGTCACGGTAAAATTATAAAACAACCAACTATCTTGGTAAAGTTACACAACAACGCCCCACTACTACAGGTAAAAAACCTCGGATGCACGTGCTTCTCGCTGCTGTTCGACGACATCGAAGATGACCTCTGTAGAGAGGACATGCACAAATTTGCGTCCATTGCAGATGCTCAGTGCTACCTGACCAATGAGATTTATGAACATCTAGGTCGACCTGACCTATTTCTCTTCTGTCCTACTGGTCGGTGTTTTTTTAGGATTTTTTTTCTTTACTTTCCAACTTTCACTTCTATTCTTAGTAGGTTATTTTACGAATCTCTCTTCATTCTTTTTCTCTACTTGCAATTCTATTTTTAAGATTTTTTTTCTCCGGTGTATCGATGCAGACGTACTCAGTTTGCAGTGAATTAGTGCATTATAAACATGCATTGCTGTAAATTAATGCATTATATATACATTGCAATGCACATCCATTGCAATGTAGATTGAATTAATGAAATACACATCCACTGCAGTGCAGTGAATTAATGTATTATACATATGCGTGACATGTGATATGCCGGGATCTTCTTGCATTCGAACCTGGTTACTGCAGCAAACTGCGGGCTGGAAGTCGTGCACCTCTAGGTCTAAAATGAAAGTGGTATCTTGGTAATTTTCACGAAACTTTTCGCCTTCTAGAGTATTGCACGTCTCGATCGATCCCCGACGTTTCAAAATCTCCCTACCTCCGAACCATTGGCCAGAAACTACAGAAGAACATTGATTTCCTATGGACCGGTTGGTTTGGTCTCATTAGTAGCAGTTGCATTGTTTTAGCATTATCGTCGTCGTCTTCATCATCATCATCATCGTCATCATCATCATCATCGTCATCATCATCATCGTTGCTGTCACTGTTGTAGCCACATTTTTTTCATCGTCATCTTCATCATCATCTTTTATCGTAATCACCTACCTAACTAACCATAGACAAAACAATAAATAATAATTAACTTTACTGATACAATATCCAACCTACCATAGATAAGACAGCAAATAATCGACCCCACTGATATTATAATATCTTTCCCTAATTAGGCCCCAAAGTGGTCAGCAGGCGCATAACAGTTGAGAGTATTGAAGAGTTGAGCACGGTTGTCAAGAGGCCGGTGACCATCTGGGATAATTTGCATGCTAATGATTACGACCAAACCAGAATATATCTAGGTTGTGTGTGGTGTGGTTGTGTGGTGTGGTTGTGTGTGGTGTCGCGTGGTTGTGTGTGGTGTCGTGTCGCGTGGGTGTTTTTGTGTTCCGCGTGGTTGTGTGTGGTGTGGTTGTGTGTGGTGTGTTTGTGTGTGCCGCGTGGTTGTGTGTGGTGTGGCGTCGCCTGGTTGTGGTGTGGTTGTGGTGTGGTGTCGCGTGGTTGTGTGTGGTGCTGTGTCGTGTCGCTTGGTGTCGTGTTGTAGTAACTTACGGAGATTAAATGTCGAATTTCCAACAAGAATACACACCCTAGAACTAAATAAGTCTATGAAAATGTGTGAATAATGTTTAAAGTTAAAATCTCTGGTGTCTTGTCGCGATTTTTAGACATTTCGTTTTTGGATGCGTGTTGTCGTATTTGTTGTTGTTGTTGTTGTTGTTGTAACTTGTGTTTAGATTGATTGATCCAGTACCGTAATTCATGTTCTAGATGTAGTTATTGGTGTTGTTGATGATCGTATCATTTATTATTATTTATTATTATAATTATATATATATATATATATATATATACATATATATATATAACATATTATTATTATACATTTATTATTATTGCAATTATAATTTTTTAAAACATTAATTGTGAATCTTTTTTTTTTAAATCTTGAAGGTCCGTACACTGGACGACCGGCGGAGTTGATAGGGAGGCTTAGGGGCGTCCTAACGAATCCCAACTGTGAATTTGAAGCAAATTTTGTGGCCCTACATACGTTGGCACAGTGGAGTCAAAACACCAACATGAGATTTCAAGGTTGGTTGGATAGCTGGTTGGATGGTTGTTTGGTTGGATAGCTGGTTGGATGGATGGTTGGTTGAATGGTTGGTTGGTTGGATGGTAGGTCGTTTGGTTGATTGGTTGTTTGATTAACATGGATAAAAATGACAAATCACTTCAAAGTTATTCTTAAATTGCACACAAATTTATTTCAATATCCATCAAAATCCACACTTCAAGCCATGCAGCCAGCAACCAACGCGAACTCGAGAACGGAGGCTGACATGGAGGTCGAGGACATCCCTACCGACCCCACCCCTCCAAACGTGACGTCATCAGGCATTCCCCAGACTTCGTCGACACTGCTGCCAATTCCAACGTCGCCGTACCCTGCACATCCTGCCACTTACGCTCCTCCAGAGAACGATGTCAGGTCGGATAAATTGGAAGAGTATGAGCCGAGGAGGGCTCTGCAGATGGCAATTCTGGACTGGCTGCCTGAATTGTACAGGTTCAAATCCTCGTTCGGACACAAGAACCCCATTGAAAAGACGCTAAATCTCGCCGACAGTAAGAACGCCGCTGACCTGGCGAAATTCAAAGAGTCCGACGTGTCTAAAAGTAGTGAAGATGTCGAGTTTGAGGTTGTCGAGCAACGGTCTCAGGTCTACGGTGCAACCGCGACCGCCTCATCATCTGCTCTCGTTGACAGTGCAGGGAATATTGTTAAAGAGAAGGAGGATGAAGATGATGGCCCTAAACAGGATGAAGATGTGGCCATGCTGGAAGAGGAGGAGCCAACTCAACCGCCACCAATCTCAACAAGTGATGCTAACATAAACTCAAACAAAGAACAACTATCCAAAGAATCGCTAGCAAACAACATCGGTACAACTAATTTCTCCACTCCGACCTCTAAAACGATGGCGACAACACCTCAGCAGCAGCAGCAGCAGCAATCAAACTTGTACCAACGTTCCCAGCACGACAGCCACCTCACAAGCGAAGATCTTACGATGGTTTGCGATTTCTTCTACCTGCCGTTCGAGCACGGACCCACGGGGGAGCACATGCTGAAAGTCGCCAGATGGCTTGTCGACAACTTCCACCTCGTCTACAAACCTAATCCCTACCCGGTCCCGTTTGCCGCTTACATACCGCACCCCCCGCCTCTTCCACAAACCTCTCAACCTCACCCATCTCTGGTGGCCGCTGGGGGCACTGCATCCTGCGCGTCACCCCCGTGCGACGATAGATCTGCATACTCCACGTCGCCCGAGTCTCCGGTTGTCGTCGACCAACGAACCGTCAGTGAAGCTGGCAAGAAAGTCAGCGAGGGCCAGGCAGACGTCATTCCTCCAACTAACAAATCCACCCCTTCATTGGAGTTCAACAAAATCTCCCCCAGCGCCACTCACTTGAAGGTGATGACGACCTTCTTTTTTTCTGGTTTCATCATTTCATATCGCATCTCATTTTGTTTCATTGAATGAGGCTGAAAAGCAAAATTACCCAAAATCTTATCTCTGCACATCCCTAGGACCGTTTCCTTGGCGACAACTATTTCCTGCCATCTTCCGCCTCCGAATGGTACGAGAGGGCAATAAGGTTCCATGATGGATATGGAGATCTGTCCGGAGTTGTCGACAAACTCGTCAACATCCCCAACAGGTCAGTGCATTCCTTCATTCATTCATTTATTCATTCGTTCATTCATTCGTTCGTTCGTTCATTCATTCGTTTGTATATGTCATGCCAGTGTGTATGTATGTGTAATGTCAGTGTATTATTAAATTATTATTATTAAAGAAAAATTTATAAAGCGCCAATTAAAAGTTAAAATTCTCAAAAGCGCAAAAGCAGTGTATGTGTGTATGTATGTGTATGTTATATATAGCTGATGTGTAGTTTGTAATGTGTATATAGATTGCGTTCACTTAAGTTAGTTCTATTATGTTTCTTCAGTTAATTGATTAATTAATTGATTTTTCTTCAATTAATTGATTAATTAATTAATTAGTTAATTGATTGATTGAAAACATTGTTGAATGAAAATATGTTTCCTTTCTAGGGAACTGCTGTATGAGATCTACAAATACGTCAATGATATGAGGAGTAACCTAGCTCTGGTCAATTCGTACATAAGATGGCACGGTTATTATTACTATGATAATTTGTTTTTTGTCATTCATTCATTCATTCCTTCATTTATCTGTTCATTTATTTATTCGTTCAATCATTCGTTCATTTATTCTTCTATCTTTCATTCTGTCATTCATTCGTTCATTCTATTTTAATTTTCTAACTACAGTTCAACTATTTTTTGTTCTCTCCCTAAAATTAGGCATAGACAAGAGAGAGAAGGAGTTATTCAAATCTGGCGAGCAAGAACCCTGGGTCCACAGGGGTGGCTTGCTCGCTGAATTCAGGGTTGGACTGAATTGTGTTTTTTGTTTTCTTAAATTAGTTTCAACTTGGATCATTGTAAAATCATTGTAATAGAAATATTTCGTATTCTACTCAAGTCATTTAAATTGTATTTCTCAGTTATATTTACGTTCCTCAGTTGCACACAGCAAATAAAATTTATTTTTCTAAACGCTTAACGTAGATTGATATAAAATTGCTTTTCATCCAGAGGTTACTGCCATTCGAAAGAGATGCTAACCTGGCTAGATCAAACAATGTCTTTGTGGTCAGACCGTACTATGCCGCCGATAAGGTTATTAATATTCATGATTAGATGCTTAAAATTCATTTGAAAATTTGCATATTTGTCTGCATAAATTAGCATAAATTGTATTTGCACGGATGTCCACTTTTTGGAATTTATAAAAATTTGATTTACATTCAAGTTAAACTTTTTCACTTTTCGATTATTTAGGCTTTTTTTATGATTATAATAATAAACTTGCATGAGTTAGCATAAATTAATATTAATTAAGGGCCATGTTAACATGATCTGCCTGAGAACGCACAATGATATGATGGATGCAACATTCTGGCTGGGCTCTGTTCCTGATCTAGTCGGTGATTGGTCGGTCATAATTATAATAATTTATTAGAATTATTATGAAAACTGTATCATAATAATAGTAATTATTATTATTGTTATTGTTATTATTAATATACTCGTTATTATTTATTCAGCAACAACTTTAAAAACATCATCTGAACTTCAATCGAACTCCAATCAAAATTCATCATCAGCTTCTTGGGAACATTCTTGAAGTTTTTCAGTAAATTTGCATACGTGCTTGAAGACAACCTCGGCATCTGCAGTTACGTTGTCGCTGCCGACAGCTACAGTGGCTACGACGACCACCTCATGAACGATTGGTTGCCACAGATGAGGACGAAGTACCCAATGAAAGAAGGTTGTCTATAAGTTAAGAGTCGAGATGATGTTGTAGGTGATCGTGAAGATGACGATGGAGGCGGCGTTGATAATAATTTGCTGCTAATTTGAATCCACAGATAGAAAAACGACCCAAATGACGTCAGCAACGATGTCGCCACCACTAGCAACAGCAGCGGCAGCTGCTGCAGCTACGACAACAGTCACAACCACAGCATCATCCGATCTGGCTTCTGACAAGAAGCAGATTCCTGAGACTTCGACTACTACTCTAACGACGCAACTACCACAGCCACCAACGTCACCGTCGTCTGAAATACAGCCATCCACGCATTCGCCCGATAACTCCGGCGAACTAGAAGGCAAAAAATCCGAACTCGACCAGGCGGGCCATCATCATCTTCTTCCTCCTCCGTCTCACAACCACCCACATCACCAGCACGGCGACGATATTTGCGGTGACGACGACGACGACGACGGTCCCTACCCAATGTCCTCATCATCCTCCACGGAACATTCTAGAACAGCTTCTCCTGATAATGATCTCTACCGTCGCGGCTACTTGCCTGCTTTCCCCAGGCCGAGGTTTAGCTATCACAATGTTGAGGTACGAGCAAGCAGTGGAGTGTGATCTTGTTGTAATTAATGCTAATTGTAACAAAATTCCATTTCATTAAGAACCAAAGCCAAAGATCGATTGGCAAAATTGATAAATTTTAACGTCGAATGTTTCTTTCATCTTTCTCACTTTTTAATCCTTCATTCAGATCCTCTTGCAGACACTGCATACACCGACGGATTCGTACAACTTCAACAGTTCGCAGTTCATTCTTCCTAATTATGCAACCAGCGACAAAAACATCGGTGGCGACATCATTTCAGCTGACGCTACCACTACTGCTACAACTGAAGTAACAACGGTTACTACAGCTGCTACTACTGTTACTAACAGTACCAGTATTTCTAGCACTCCTAAGATTGCAAACACAGATTCCGTTATGAGTGTTAAAGAGTTTCTAAGTAAATATCCCAGTATAATTCAGATTGGCCTATCAAGAGGCAGGGGATCTCCAGCTAAGCTCCTATTGGCCAGCGCTGAACAGGCCCTAGCCAATAGCGGATCAACCGGTTGGTTGCATTAACACAAATGGTTTTGTTATCAGATTGTAGAAAATAAATCAGCGAAAATAAAATTCATGAATTTAAAAAATTAATTTTCTCAGGCATGCACGTGGTCCTGCCCAGCAGTTACAGATCAACGGTTGAGATGTACAAAAACCTCGGCTTCCACGAGCAAAAACTCAAATTAAACCACGACGATCAAAAGACAAAGAACGAGGGCGAAAATATAGGGGGTCCAGGGATGGAGGACAGGCCAGCAGCACATCTCCAGCACGTCCCTAATACGGACTTGAGTAACATTGTCATTCTCTGCAAGGCCATCGATATAGAAATCATTAGTAGTGGCTATTCTGAAAATGTGATGAGGGAGTATGCCGCTGGCACTGACGGGCCTGACAAAACTAAGTCTGAGGGGTTTTCCGCCAACAACCCGGAAGTCAAAAACACTAAATAAAAAAAATTTTCGTATTAAAGACGAAATTCAATAAAGATTAAATTGTTGAGACTACTATCCTATCGAAATTGTTAATATTCAAAAAGTTTTAAGAATTCAAATGTCGTTGTTAAATAGTTTTTTTTTCTGTCTTGACGCAATTAAGTATTTAGTTTGTGATTTTGATAGCTCGCAATCGTATTATTTAATTAGTTAATTGATTAATTAATTATCGATAAATTAATTAATTAATTCTTTCGTTCATTTATTCACTCGATCATTCTCACTTTCTCCTCTTTCATTGGTTTGAATATTTGTGATTTTTATTAATGTTGTGTCATACATACACATAATAGGATGATTTATTGCTATATACATATATATATATATATATATATATATATATATATATATATATATATATATATATATACATGAGACGGAAACTATATTTTATAGAGTATTGTATGAATCCTACCGAATTGTCGGCTTTAATCAATTTAAAGTTTGTCTTTTCAATTTTCCTTACTAGATTTTTCTGGAGATTGTTCAATTTATTGAAAATTCTAGTAAGAAAAGACGAACTCTAAAATGATTTATGCCAACAATACGGTAGAATCCATACAATATTGTATATATATATATATTGTATGTATGCATATACGTGCATACACATATTTTAGTATATCATTATTTGTTTTAATAATTACATTACATGCGTATATATATATATCGGTTTCATCATAGGTAGCCAAACGGCAACCCCCGATCTAGGGGAAAATGTCGTCTAAACGTGTGTTGTTGTTGTTATATATATTTGTTAATATTATGTAACAATGGTATGTTTTCAACACATAATGCTTCGTTAGAGTTCGTCATTGCAAGCAACTTCTAAGAATAAGCAACGTTTATAAAGGAATATCTTTAAAAAATATTAACGGTAATCTCGAAAAAAATAAATGATTATCTTAAAAATAGAAATCTTAAAAAATAAAGGAATGACACCAATTAATACAGATTTATTAACAATTTTTACATTTAACTTTATCCAATTCACAGCCATCAGATCTCAAAATTTAGTAAAAATAAGCATATATCAATCGAACGAATGCCTGATCAATTTTTTTCCTTCTGTACCGGAGGTTTCTTGCAGAGGAACGTGAATACATCTAGCATGCAGACTACAGATATCAACCCCATGAAGACGACAAAGAGAATCAGCATACTCAGCAGTCCATATACTGGCCATATCGCGATCAGCAAGCTGGGATGAAGTTTAGAATGTTGGTAAGAGAATTTTATTAAGTGCAAACAGATTGTTGTCAGTGATGTCAATGAATTTGAAGTCACTTTAATTTATTGTGGAAATTATTTAATTTATTATATTAATATCAAAGAATCAAAAAGTCATATAGGTACGATAATGTTAGCAATATATGAAGATATCAAACATTGAATTTTTGATTGGATTCGTATTAAATTGTAGATAGAAAATTTGAAAATTGATAGTCTATTTGGGTTTGTATAATGATTTTATATAGATCAATTATGAAACAAAACTGTATTAAGTCACAAAATTGTTGAATGAAATACCACAGGGTTGATTAGATTAAGATTTTATCTAGACAAAAAATAGGAGATATACATAGATATAAATAATAAAAAATTGATTTTATATGGATCAATTATGAAACAAAACTGTATTAAGTCACAAAATTGTCAAATGAAATATCACAGGGTTGATTAGAGTAAGATTTTATCTAGACAAAAAATAGGAGATTGTATATAATATAAATGCATTTATATTTATCCAACCAAAGACCACATAGCAAACTGCTGGCAGTCGCACTGGGGATTGCAGATGGATAAATCTTATCCCAGTCGTCGGGATCGATGCCTCGAATTAGGTACAGATATACAATTAGGAAAGCCGCAATTGAAATGAAAACCACGCAGAAAACCGCTGATGCCTGCAGCCAGGATCTGAAAAAAAGAAAATCAAATAGACATTTATTAACAATTTAAAAATTTACCAGACAATTATATTAATCACAAAATGATCCTGAAATAAGATTTGATATATAATCAACAATTTAATAATTATCAGACAATTATTCTAGTATTATAACAAATTAGGTAAGATGTTATTTATGATCTAAACTAAAGCTAAACTATCTTTTAAAGATGGTGTCTATCTAAGAATATGCTATTAAAACTGTTTCTTTTCTTCATTTCAAGTTATAAAAATACAATACAACAAAGATATTTGATAATATGATTAATTAATAATTAATATAATAATTAATAAAAAATTATAGTTAAAAATTTAAGATTTATATATTTCCATTCACAGTCAAAATAGTAAAAATTACCTGTCAATATCATCATGGTAGAGTACAGTATTGACAATGTCGGTGAAGTAGCAGACGGCCAAGGCCGCACTAACCCAAGCAACATTTTCCAAACTGATTGGGCGAGACGATTTCGATTTTTTTGAATGATTCGTCACTTTAGAATCATCCTCTAAATCCGTTCTTTCATCTATTGCCTCTAACAGATGTCGGTTTCGGATCATTAATGAAGAAATTAATTTTTTTTAGTAGTTTGGTCATCTAATTCAACATTCAAAAGTAGATTTAAAGATTTAAAAGTAAAATTTTAATGTAGCGATGTACGGAGTTTGGAGCTTTTTGTTTAGAAAACACAGTGGTTACCGCTTAATGAAGCCATAGGTTGTCTTACGAAATTACATGGATTTCAACAAACAGCTTATGCAAAATATTTACTTGACTAAATATTTACAAATAAATAAATCGAATTATGTAATTTGAAATTATTTTTGTCAATTTAAATAGAAATATTGCTTTTTGTTTCGAAAATACGGTGGCTAACCATCTCCTAATAAAGCCATAGGTTAGCTTACTTACAAAAATGAAATATTTTCATTAAAATTTACAGAAATAATTTCAAATTACATAATTCAATGTTTATTGGTTAATTAGTTGATTATTTGATTGGTTAGTTAAATGATTGATTGATTGTTCAGTCAGTTTTTGATTCAGCGGTTGATTAATTGATTTATTTGTTGATTGAATGGTTAATTAATAGTACAGTATTACACTGTATCTTATTGAACAAAATGAATAAAAACACTTTTTTCAAAAATTTAAAAAATTCTCAATTTGATTTCATTGCGATATCGATGATGATAATGATTGTGACCTGACTTATTAAAAAACATCAAATTGAACTTATAAAATAGGAAATGACGTCATGTTAACAGTAGTTATATTACTGCATAGTAGTTAATTAGCCGGTATAAAAGTTATATTCAATTCCAATCAAATAAACTTGACCAAATATCATACGCAGGCAAAACTAAATAAAGATATATATATATATATATATATATATATATATATATATATATATATATACATATACATATATATATATATGAAATTATGAATATATATGAAATTTCTCAGAAAAATTTAACTTTTTACTATATACTAGTTACTTTTATCAACAATTTGAAAAAAAATTCAATATAATTTCATCGCGATATCGATAATGATTATTGTGACCTGACTGATTGAAAAGCATCAAAGAAAATTTTTAAAATAGGATGGAAAATTTGTTATATTGAGATGTTCGTATAGAAAGCGAGCAACATTGAAATATAAAAGCGCTTATAAATCTAAGCATCTTGGCTCAGCTTGGCTCGGCTTGGCTTTGCATGGCTTGGCTTGGCTCGGCTTGGAATCGGATGTTAAGCAAGGTGTGGTCTCAAACTATTTTGGATTCTCCCCAAAACATTTGAACTGCGTGCGTACATATGTAGCACTGATTACTGTTGATTTGCTTTTATAATGAATTTATATTATATATATGTAAATATATATATATATATGTATATATATATATATATATATATATATATATATATATATATATAAAGTGACTAGAATCCATGTATACAAACTATTAATAAGATTATATGTTTATATAAAACCAATATAGCAGATTTAACCAGCCAATCAGAATATTTCGAAGGCGTTCGTTCGATGACGTCAATTTAGTGCGGTTTGCATTGTGGTTAAGACTGTATAATAATGTACTACATACATTAAATAAGTTTTTTACTGATGTGAATGATTGAAATGATGAAAATGTATGGTTGAAAATGAGTATATAAAGGAGCTGAGACAACATGAAAATCAGATCAGGCATTCTGCCTCGCTTGAAGCAGTCTGTCTGATCTCATTTATTTTATTTTTATAATTTTTTGTTTTTATTTATTTTATTATATAGAGCTATATAGAGTTTGAATGTCTGTGGTTTGTATGTTGTATTTTTTTTATATTTCAGGTGGGTTCTTTAGCGGTTGCTCATGCATACATACATACATACATCATGTTTGTTTGTGTGGTAGTATTTTATGTTCTGTTTTACTCTTTTTTTCTCTTTCTTCATCAGTCTTGAGTTAAGTTAATGAAACATAGGTAGGTGAGATTAAAAATTAATTTATTATATAGGTAGGCTAGGGCATAAGTTAATATAGTTACATAGGTAGGTTAGGGACTATTCTTTTACTCTACTTGGTGGTGTTTTCGTTGTGTTTTTTCTTGTTATGTTTCACAGCATGCATTCAACAGGTACGCGGTGGTTCCTGGTTTTAGTGGTATTTTTATTGAATGAATGTGGTAGTATGCATGGTTATATAGAGTTATATAGAGTTATATAGAGTTATATAGAGTTATATAGAGTTATATAGAGTTATATAGAGTTATATAGAGTTATATAGAGTTATATAGAGTTATATAGAGTTATATAGAGTTATATAGAGTTATATAGAGTTATATAGAGTTATAGAGTTATATAGAGTTATATAGAGTTATATAGAGTTATATAGAGTTATATAGAGTTATATAGAGTTATATAGAGTTATATAGAGTTATATAGAGTTATATAGAGTTATATAGAGTTATATAGAGTTATATAGAGTTATATAGAGTTATATAGAGTTATATAGAGTTATATAGAGTTATATAGAGTTATATAGAGTTATATAGAGTTATATAGAGTTATATAGAGTTATATAGAGTTATATAGATACCTTTCTTTGAGGTTCTTTTCTTTGCCGACCGGTCGGCTTCTTTGCGTTTCTCTATTTTCGTTTTAATTAAATAAATAAGATTTTTCCATTCATTTAGGTTCATTCAGGTTCATTCATTCAGGTTTAAGCTTCCAGAGGAGTCCATTGTTGATGATCAGAATGGTTGTGATGTCACGCTACGTTCGTTCATTCAGTGGCAAAGAATGCACGCCTGGCTTTGGTTCGTTTTACGGTTTCTTTGCGGTTCCTTTCTTTGCCAGTTGGCTGGCTTTTCCGGCTGGCTCGTTTCTCTATTTTCATTTAAATTAATTAAATAAATAAAATTTTTCCATTTTTTTTATTTCATTCAGGTTGAAGCTTCCAGAGGAGTTCATCATGGAAGATGTCAGGCCACGTTCATTCATTCAGTGGCAATGAATACACGCCTGGCTGGGATACGTTTTATTCTTTTTTCTCTGTTTTTCTCTAATTTAACATTAAGTAAGAATGCTCACACGCACACACACATACACACAATTACATTACGTAGCTATATAGGTAGGTTAGATAGGCATGATTTTAATTGTAGGTAGGATAGATAGGAAGCATCCAACACTAATGTAGTTGAATAGGTAGGCGCGTAAGTTTATCGCTTCTATTTTTTTTTCTTGCACCCACATTACACGCATCAGCGTATTACACACACGCACAAATACATACATAAACACATATGTTAGTATTTGAGCGTTATTTTATTTTCATTACACATTCTAATTTATTATTACTAAGGTTGAGAGTAATTTAATTTCATAGGTAGTTAAGGGCAATAATGTAATTCTAGGAACAATCTTGTAATGTAAATTAAAACGCTGTAAGTGTATCGATAGGTAGGCTAATTATAAGTTTTACATTATTATTATTAGGTTGGAGCCCAAGGCATTACGTAGGTGGTGGGGTGGGTGCCGAAAGGCCAATGAATTGGGCTCTTGAGTTTTGTAATTTTAGGTAAGCTAGAACCGTAATGTAATGAATAGGTAATTTAAGGCTACGTTGTAACACATTCATTAATAGATTTAGGGTGTAAGTTTTATATTATTATTACTAAGTTGGAGCCCAAGGCATTACGTAGGTGGTGGGGTGGGTGCCGAAAGGCCAATGAATTGGGCTCTTGAGTTTTGTAATTTTAGGTAAGCTAGGACTTAATTGTAATGAATAGGTAAGTTGAGGGTACGATAACCGATAGACTCTGAATTTCGAAGTCTGTTGTCAGAGGTAAGCCTTGGTGGCCAGTGGTGAACCGGCAATGGTTTACTATCCGGACGGCAATGGTTT
This sequence comes from Helobdella robusta, assembly GCF_000326865.2. NCBI lineage: Eukaryota > Metazoa > Annelida > Clitellata > Rhynchobdellida > Glossiphoniidae > Helobdella > Helobdella robusta. The sequence goes on from NW_008705557.1 coordinate 35,707, forward strand.
ACTATCTGCACGGTAATGATTTACTATGCGGCATGGCCATAGTCTACTACCCGCACGGCTTCCGGACGGCAAATGGTTTACTATCCGCTCGGCAATAGTCTACTATCCGCACGGCAATGGTTTACTATCCGGTGCCCTGGCTGTCGGTGAACCTCTGTGCAAGGAGGGAGAATGAAGGGGGACTTTCGACTATCGTACCATTAACAATTTAATATATATTAGTTAAGGTAATTGAATAGGTAGATAGGATTATTTTTATTAAGCAATTTGAGATGCAGGCACCGCTAAGCTTTCTGATGAGAATCTTCTTTTTATCTTTCTCCATCAACACGGGCTGTGTTTCAGCAACAATCTCGAGGAGGACTGGCACCAGTTTTGGAGGACAACGTAGGAACCGGACCGCATTCAACATTCTGCCTTTGTCGAATGGACGACGGTAAGTTTTTTTTCATTTTTACTTTCTTTATTATTTTAAAATATTATTTATTGACATAATTTTCATTTTATAGTTTTTTGCTTTTAAGAATCTAACATTCATTTATTACCACGCTAATCAAAAAATTTGTCTACAGAATGATGAGAGGTGGGCAGTGGTGGGCGTCAGCACGTTTCAGATGATGGTCTCATGATGATTTACGTATGAGGATGGTGGTGAAGGAAGAATCAGCGCGTTGGCTGTTCGACTGACACTCTGAAGTTCGGATGACATCTTGTGTGCCGACCAGATGGTGATGGTCGGTGCAATGGATTACAGTAACGACGATTTTTAAAGTAAGGTTTAGCTTCGTTTTTTTTATTTTTCTCATTCATTAATTTTCTCACCCAATTTTTCAAATTATTCATCTATTAATTGATTCATTATATTCATTTGTTGATTCATTCATTGATTAATTCATTCATTAAATCATTCAACCAACCATTTATTCGTTTGTTTCTTTGTTCAAACATTCATTTAATACTACGCTAATAAAAAAAATTGGTCTACAGAATGATGAGAGGTGGGCTGTGGTGGGCGTCAGCACGTTTCAAATGGTGGTCTCATGATGATCGTTCCGATGACAATTCGAAGAAAACAACGACGAATTTTGAAGTATCGTTTAGTTTCTTTTTTTTATTTTTCTCATTCATTCATTCTTTTTATCACTATCTTTCTAATTATTCCTCCACCAATTGATTCATTGATTCATTCTATTCATTCATTAAATCATTGATTAATTAATTAGTTAATTCATTCATTCAACCGATCATTCAATCATTCAGTTAAACATTTATTCGTTCGTTCATTTGTTCCTTGATTTACTATTTCGCTAATAAAAATAACTTGTCTACAGAATGATGAGAGGTGGGCTGTGGTGGGCGTCAGCACATTTCAGATGGTGGTCTCATAGTGATCGTTCCGATGGCAACTCGAAGATAATATTAAAGGGAAATTTGTTTTTGTTCAATCGTACCATTGAAAGTCTTCTCGAATTTGAACGAAGGATTGAGTGTCATCTCAATAAGATAGGTTGCCTATTTTATTCCAATGGCTTGTTTTTTATTTTAAAAAATTAATTTTTTTTCAATTAAAGGTTTTTCAGTATCAGGTCAAATTCATTCCATCGGTGCATGTCAGGTGATGGTCGGTGCAATGGTGGTTCGCCTGTAGTGAGTGAAGAAGTTTCTGGAGAGTACACGCGCGCACATTCACACTCAAACACATCAATACAACACACATACACAACATTCATTCGGTGTCGTTGTTGTTATGTTTCTCTTCAACTTTCTATTTTCTTTACCGGACTTTAATTTAATTCATAGGCAAGTTAGGGATTGAGATGAGTTGAACAATCGTAGGTAGGCTAGGGCTTAACATTAGTTAAAAAGTTACAAGTAAAATAAAAACGCTAAAATATATAAAATAAAATACCTGAAACGTGTAAAAATCCTAAAACTTAGAAATACAAATTTATAGGTAGGTGAGTTGAGTTGATCATTATAAGTAAGCTAGGGCCCTGAGAGTAATTTAATTGTAGGTAGGTGACTGACTACTATTCTTGCGACTTCTTGCTAGTTTTTTGTGATGTGTTTGTTTGTTTTCGCTTCGCAACACAACACCACACAAACAAAAAAAAACAACATTTCATTCTCGTCGTCGCCTTAAATTTTACCTTTTTGAACAATCTTTTTAATAATGTCTATTTATTTAATTATTTATTAATTTATTAAAAACTGACTGGTTTCTAGTTTTTTTTAATTTGGTTACATAATTTTTGGATATTTCTTGATTTACTTTGTATATATGCATGTATAAATAATTACTGTATGGTATGTTGATTTAGTCATTATGATATGCTGTGAACTGTTCATACTAAATGTTATTGTTACGTGAATCATTCTCAGAGAACTATCAATACTAGGAGTGTGTATAATGATAATAGTTATTATTTTTTATCGGTCGATATTTTGTTATATTTGTTTGTTTAAAATTCAAATTTTTAAAAAAATTGACGTTTTTAAAATTTTAATTAACCGTCACTTTTCATTTTTGAATGAGTTCAAATAAAAGCAACTATTGTGTTTGTCTTTCTTTACTAAAATCTCGAAATTGTTTGTAGATCTATACGGTTAAGTGTTTGTTCGAGTTTGAACAAGTCTTGCAAATATTTTTTTATTTTTTGTTTTTTTTTTTTCGATTATTTGGTTCATTCAATTTGGTTCATTAATTGGTCGATTGGTTGTTTGATTAGTTGATTGAATGAATTGTTGGTTGGTTGATTGATTTGTTGATTGATTGATTGGTTGGTTGATTGATTGATTAATCTTATAGTATTTTATATATGAAAAAAAAATCCGATTAAACCAACCTACGGTATTTCACTAGACAAAAGCAATTTCCATATTAATATTGACAAAAATAATTGTGATATGAATATATTGATTTATTTAAGGCATTATATGTAAAAAAACGGCTATCATAAAAGTTCTTTGAGACCCTGTAAGCCACTGCAGTAAGCCAACGCCTGATTTCAGCAACCAGTTTCTGTGAGCACCAGCAGAACGTAAAATATTCATTGAATATAATGAAGATAGTTGTTAAAATAACAATTTTGATCTATTTAGGACGTTTATTTCATAAGCAAACAAAAGTTTAACATGATCGAATAGTGTAAAAATAGAGTGACTATAGTTCAATCCTAATAAGCCAACCTTCGGCTTCAGTAAGCCACCGAATTTCACCGGATTAAAAGCAATTTAATATTCAAATTAACAAAAATAATTTAATAATACATAAGTCTTTTAAATAAAATTAAATAGAATTACTACATGGATTTAAGATACAAATAAATATTTCATAGTCTGCTCGTTAAAATCCATGCAATTTCGTAAGCCAGTAATCCAAGCCCTTCAAATAGCCCAACCAATTGATCGAATTGATCGATTAGTCATAACAATTTAAAAGTGAGAAAAAAATTTAAATGTGAAATTAAGTTGATGATTAAAAAACTTTGATTTTGTTTATTAATCGGTTAAAATTTTTTTTATATTCATCGTTGTCATAATTTTTAGTTATGGTTGAAATATCGTGCAAGTTGTTAGGCGGACGATCCGTATTCATTGCCGGGGAAACAGTCGAATGTGATATCACTTTCAAAATTAGTGAAAGCTACGTCAGCAAGTAAAACAAATTTAAAAATTTTTTTTTAAATTTAAAAAAAAACTAAATTCAAAGTGATTGTGACGTACAATGACCGAATTATATAAGTTACAATTTTTTATTTTCCATTTCAGTAGATCTAAGTCCCCATTAGTGAAGCTTGCTTGGGCAAGTGCTCAGATTCATTGTCAGTGTTCCGTCAACGAATCTAAAATTGCCTTGGGGGATAAATCACATAAAAATTCAGAATCATCATCAAATCTCAATCGAGTCGGTAGCCATGAAACATCACTTGCCCCTTTTAAAGGTACACTTTAAAATGATCTGTGCTCAATTTATTTATTTGTATTTTAAACTTTAATGGTTTTAGAACTTTAGATTGGACTTAGAATCTAGTGTAATTTAATTAATTTAATTAAATAAAAATATCATAAATAACTAATTGTACTGGAGCACGCATATGTGCAGCCTGGAATAAATGGCATCTCCTTGCCTCTATATTGATGCAGCGTGACATCCCACTACCACTAGGATCAAGACTTTACAAATTTACGATACGTCCGGTGTTGTTATATGGTGCAGAAACATGGCCAATGACAACCAAACTGGAACAACAACTTCAACGAACCGACATGAAAATGCTCCGATGGATGCCACGAATTAGTCTGAAGGACCACATCAAATCTATTGAAATCCTGCATCGTGCTGGTTTAGATGATATAAAGGACGAATGCTGGCAACACCGTCTGCAGTGGTTTGGTCATGTCATACGAAGTGAAAACAGTGCTATAATTTCTCTTGCGGATGTTGAAGTACCTGGCACACGTCCCAAAGGCCATCCAAAGAAGACCTGGTTGCGAACAATTGAGCAAGACATGAAAGCTCTAAATTTAAATGAAATGGATACAACTGATCGTCTAATTTGGCACAAAAAGTAGATGGCAAAGAAAACAATGTCCTACCTCGGGGAACTGGGTCTCTGGACACTAAACGAAGATTGATTGATTGAAATAATGATATTGAATTTTATAACTTGAATCACTCAAACAAAGCCATCATTTTGTTAATCTTAAGATGAAAAAGGATCTACGGTCTTCTCCAGTAAACCAGCCATTTTGTTTTGTGACATCACATTAGGGCCTGGGGATTCTCAAACATGTCAGTTTAATTCTTCTCGGTATAATTATAATATTATCGATTAAAAGTATTTCATTTATTAAAATTTTTTCCATTAGTCAGGTACAAAGAAACACTGCCGGTGAATATTGCCCCATCATACAGAGGGTCCTGTCTGAAATATTCGTACAAAATCACCATAGGCACTCAAAAAATTGGAGGCCACATCAAACTCATGAAGATTCCAATTAGAGTCCTAATCATACCAGGTCTGTCTGACGTCTTCAAATTAGTTCAATGTCTTACATTTGTATTTTTAATACATTAGTACAATGTCTTGCATCTGTACTTTTTTAAATTAGGTCTGATTCCATCAAATTAGCTCAATGTCTTACATTTGTATTTTTGGTTAAATTAGTTTTGACTCCATCAAATTGGTTCAATGGCTTACATTTGTATTTTTGTTATATTATGATTGATTCCATCAAATTAGTTCAATGTCTCACATTTCAATTTTTGTTTATTTTTTAGTGTCTTTTTTATAGCATGTTTGAAATTTTATTGATAGTATCATTAATCAATTCTACTTGTTACTAATTGTTAGGCTTTATAATTGTTAAAAATTATTTCAAACTGTGATCGGAAGGCTTGGAGGGCATGATGAACTTGTGTGAAGGTAGCGATGACTGTCGGCCGACAAACCCATTCTATCAGCCCATTCCTAATGACAACAGCATCTTTGACGTTGCGATGGAGAACCTTCAACTGCTCACCTGCAGAAAAATACCAAGTGTCTTATTTAAAATTTTCTCTAATTTTTTTAAATTTTTAACTTGCCTATTTCAAATTCAATCGAATATAAAGTTTTTTAAACAATTTTTTCGCCTTTAACATTTAAATTAAATGATAAAATCAACTAAATTTAATTTATTTAAATTAAATCATATCTGTCAGTAAAATTTCTGATTTGTAACATCCATTCTCCGTCATCTATCAACAGGCCATTACAACATAACAAATAAGAAAGGTTTAGTAGTTGAGTTCTGCCTCTTCAAACACGCCTTCAGATTAGGCGATGACATCATCGGGGTCTGCATATTCGATAAGGCAGCCGTTAAATGTGTACAGGTGCATGACATTCGGACATCTTACTCCATTCGATTATTATTTTAACTCCAATCTTTTTTTGTCAGCTTTTTAATTTAGTTTTTTTCATCAAGTTTAATTATTTAAAAAAAAATATTTAAATTTTTTTTATCAACTTTTTAATTTAGTTTAATTATTTTATAAAAAAAATTTTTAAATTATGATAATGTTTCTTTAAGATAACTTCACAGTCAGTTAAATGAATGAAAAACATACTTTTGAATAACAGTTTTCAGTGACGTTGCAATGCAAAGAGACCCTATTGGACGGCTGTCATTTGAAATCGACCAATAGGAAAGCTTCTTCCTCTTCCCTATCGACTGCCGACTTGGACGGCTCCATCGTCACTAACGTCAACAAACATGAAGAGTTTATTTTGTTTGTGCAGAGAACGCACATCGCTATTCCTATCCCTCTGACGGCCACTCCGGCTTTTAGCACTGACCTAGGTGGACAACTTTCTCTTCTTACAATTTTCAATCTAATTTGATCAATGATATCAATGATATAGTATCAGCTATATACCATTCGTGATACAATTATTTATAAAGATCACTGTGTTTTCAGCATTATTCAACTTGTAGTTGAGTTTCTCAATTTTTCTAACGAGACTTTTATCATCTTGATGAAGTTTATGTAGCATAATGTAGCAGTGATAACGGTACAATAAATTTATGTTCTTTTATAAAATTTCAATGATCAACGACATCATATATATCAGTGATATAGTATCAGCAATATATCATTCGTGATAGTATATGACGATATAGCGTGATGGAGCAGTAATGACGATATAATATATTTGCTATGTTCTTTTATAAAATTTCATTGCAATAATTAACTGAAACATGTTACAAGAATTAACCCATACCTCAAATCAAACAGTGGCTCTAAAATGGAGACTACACTTTGAATTCGTCACCCTGACCAGCCCTCTCTTGGAACATCCCTCTGAATCTAATCCCGTACACCCCCCGAAAACAACATGGACTGCTCCTGCTAATTTAGACGTAGAGACGATGGTCTGGGACCTGCCAATCAAAATATACGCCACCAATCCGGCTTTCATTAATAAAGTCTCCATGCTAAATTCCGAAAGCGTCTGTACATTATAGTGTTATGTACGTCCCGTGTACACACACACGCATACATGTACCTGTGCATACATACATAAATACACACACACACATACATACATAAATATATACACACATACATACATACGTACATAAACAAACACATGCAAGCTTAATTTATGAATATATGTGTATATACAACACGCACACACACATACATACATAAATACACACACACGCACACATACATACGTACATAAACATAATATATACATATATTATTAATTATGTATAAATTGTGTATTAATTTATATCCTTACAGCAAAGATTTAAAGTTTTAAAAATGTCAATACTAAAGTAAGAGGATAATCTCGCCTGCTTTTTATGGATGATCAAACAACATTTAATAAATGAATTAATTAATCAATTAGTTTAATTAATTAATCAATTAGTTTAATTAATTAATCAATTGTTTTTTTCATGTCGTTAGAAACGTAGATCAGTTTTGTTATTTTCTCAAATCAAAATGGTAAAATTATGGTTATTATATTTTTTCACTATCATCTATCTATCCATCAATCTATCTATCTATTTGTCTATCTATATATCTATCCATCTGTCTGTCTGTCTACTATCTCTCTATCTATTTATCTATCTATCTGTCTATTTATTGTTGGAATTAGTAACCTATCAAACAAAAGCCATTAGTTGTTGTATAGTGGTGAAGATCAATTATCGTACCGATGACGATTATACGGAATGATGACGACGATGATGAGGATGGCAACAATAACAACACACAAACACACATAGACAACGTCATCGTAAACAAAGAACGTAAATATATGCCAATACTTAAAATGCCTCACAAGATTCTTTGGTATCAATATGATACCGGTAATATCAGTAATTATTTGTAATTAAAATAATATTAATTAAAATTAAATAAAATAATATTAATTAAAATAATGTTAATTAAAATATTAAATAATTTTATAATAACATCATTAATAATAAATAATGACAAATCTCATCCAAAAGAGCGATAATAACAATAAAAAGAATCGTCGTTGGGCTTGAAAATGGACACAAACATTTACAATAGGAGAACGAACGCATGTATGTAGCAGGTTCATTTAGCCACACACACACACACACACACACACACACACACACACACACACACACACACACACACACAAATATATAATAACAGTATGTACACCAATAATCAAATAATAATCTTTTTGTATACATGTATATATTTATGTACCCTAAACTTTAGCTCAATTTGAGTTTCTTGGTTACAATGATTGAATTGTCTTATCTTAGACCTTATTCGGCAGGCTACTGACTAGTACGTCTGGCCTATGGCGGGTAATGGTATGTATATATATATACATATATATATATATATATATATATATATATATATATATATAAACCAGATACATAAACACATACATGTTTGTGTGCGTGTATGTGTGTGCGCGCGTCTAGAAAAACACATTACCCCTAGAAACTTAACAAATGAAAACATGAAACAAGACAAAAACATAAATAATGTACGAGAGCATGAAATCAACAACAATCATTAAACTTATTAATATTGTGTGGTTCTTCTATGGTTAATAAATAAAACGTGAATAATTATATATTATGATGAATAAGTAGAGAGCGAGAGAGAGAGAGAGAGATAGATTACAAAAAAAGAAAAAACTGAAAGTGGGTAACGATAAAGAATTAACTTAGAGAAAGAGAGAGAAAACAGAGACAGACAGACAGATAGATAGATTGATTGATAGATAGAAATAAATACATTAAAAATGAATGTCGTATTTATCACAAGAGAATTGAGCAGAGAGAGGAAGAAGAGAAAGAGAGAGAAGAACATCACGAAGAATAGCCAATACAAACAAACATCCTAGCAAAAATAAATTTATGGCCAGACAATAATAATAAAAATAAAATAGCTGATTGTCCAATCGATTGATTGGCTGGCTTGTTGAGTAATCGATTGACTGGCGGACGATTGACCGATTGAAATGAGTGAATGAAATGATTGACTGAAATGAATGAACAACTGGTTGAATGAAATGAATGATTAATTGAAATGACAGAAACATTAGTAGATGAATACCGCAGAACAAAAGAAAGCCTAAGCTGTCAGATTAAATGGATGTGAGCGGCATCCAATGCCCGGATTGAAGCAACGAGAAACAAGAACACTCAAATACAAATACGCCACTGTCCCTTCAGAACCCTTCCTACCATGATGACGACATCTTTTTTTCAATATTATAGCGCTTGATAAACAGCCACAACCTCGTGGTATTGAATCCACTTTTAAGCATTCTGCATAGCTTCTAATGGGGGAACATTATGACTGTTGATCATGGGTTTAATTTGTACGTTGTTGCTGTCGTGAATGTTTGCGGATCGCATCTCTTTACCCTCCAAAGAATTTGCATCATTCTTTCTTCTATCTTCGCCCCCTTCCCTCATATCGTCATCCTCGATTTCATCTTTAAACTCGTTGAATATCGGAAAATCGGCCTCACTGACGACCTCTAAGGTCTTGAACGAAGGGTATAAACCCCTCTCTGGCGTGCCTAACTTGGTCCCCATCGAGAACCCATTCCAGTGGTTGCCGGCCACGCCAATCCTGTCCCCGCTTCTGAAACTTATCTCGTTTGGCTCCTCTGGGGAGTGGGGCAGTCTGGCTAGCTGGCTGTGGCCCAACTGGCCTCCGAAGTAGTAGATGTCGTCCAGGGAGGTGAAGAACTTCGAAGCATCTCCGTGCATCGTCTGCATCAGCTCATAGGCCATCCTACAGACCTGCTCGCAATGTAGAAGTTTAACTAATCGATTAATAAGTCAATTTAATTAATTAGTCAATTTAATTAATTAGTTAATTTAATTAATTAGAATATTAATTAATTAATGGATTGGTCGTTTATTAAACAATATTATTACCATCAGAATTAATTACTATCGTTAATTGCATTAAGCTTATTGTAAGTTGAATTAAACTTAATATAATCGTTAATTCACCACATGAGTTTGTTATCTGGTGGTATATATCTCGTACTAAGGGGAAAGAAAATTTAAAAAAAAATGTAAAGACAGGAAGTGCAACAAACATAGAATAATTACTATAAGAGAAAATTAACATAGAAATAAAAGAACGAACGACAGAGAGTGCAAGACGAACAAAGAATAACAAACCATAGACCAAATACAAAACAAAAAAAAAACTGAAACGCAAAAATAAAATAAGGGCAGAAAACCTTAGAAAGACAAACAAAGAACTGTAAATCCCAAACATACAAACAATGAACTGTAAATCCCAAACATACAAACAAAGAACTGTAAATCCCAAACATACAAACAATGAACTGTAAATCCCAAACATACAAACAAAGAACTGCAAATCCCAAACATACAAACAAAGAACTGCAAATCCCAAACATACAAACAAAGAACTGTAAATCACAGAAATAAAAAAAAACCACCAAAGAACTTAAAAACCTGAGAGGAGAACGTGCAGACGAGATATTTACACCTAGACAGGAAATGGACATCCAAGATTACAGCACGTAACGAGGCCTCCGTGTACCTGGACCTCAACGATGCCGACTGTGAGAAATCTTTGTTGCCAATCACTTTGTAGTTTGGGTATCTTTTTTTGGGTGTTATCATGATGATGATGATCGTCATCATTACCATCATCATCAACATTATCATTATCATCGTCATCATTACCATCATCATCATCACCATCAACATTATTATCATCATCAACATTACCATCCTCATCGTCATCATTACCATCATCATCAACATCATCATCATCATCATCATCATCATCAACAACAGCATTACCATTAATCATCAACATTATCATCATCATCATCAGCACTGCCGCAGCACTAACTTCTGGGCGACCTCTTGAAAAACAGACGGCTCATCGGTGGCAAGGTAGATTGACCTTTTCTTAGGGTAGGCAGCTATCGTGTCGAGGACATCGAAGTAGGTATCAACATGTGCCATGTACTCGTCTAACGAATGGAAGGCTGCCTCGGTTGCAACTTTGTCTGTTCTCCTTATGTGGACGCTGATTGTGGTTGGTTGGTTGGTTGGTTTGATTGTTGTTTATTTAGTTGGTTGGTTGTTTAGTTGGTTGTTTAGTTGTTTGTTTAGTTGGTTGGTTGATTAGTTAGTTGGTTGGTTGTTTAGTTGGTTGATTGGTTTGTTGTTTAGTTAGTTGGTTGGTTTGTTGTTTTTTTAGTCGGTTAGTTGTTTATTTAGTTGGTTGGTTGTTTATTTAGTTGGTTGTTGTTTAGTTGGGTGGTTGGTTGATTTGTTGTTTATTTATTTAGTTGGTTGGTTGGTTGTTCGTTTAGTTGGTCTGCTAATTCACTATTTCACAAACCACACAACAATAAAACCAATCCAACTGCAAAACAACTAGAACATAACGTAAGATACAAATAAACATACAACGAAAACAAAAAAAAACACAAAACAACGAGCAACAGCCAATCAAAACGTAGACACAAATACACAAACAAACATGAAAAACAATTAAAAACAGAAAAAAAACAACAAATAAACAAAAAACCAACCCGACGGTAACTTCCCCCTCGTCAAACCCCAAATCCTTGGCAACATCGTCGATATCCATCTGAAATGTAGGCTGGGGCCTCATGAGGTATTTCATCAGCTGGCCCACCCACCAGACGAAAGGGTCACCGTGCAGACGTTTCAAACGCTCCGAAAGTTGGGTGGGGATGGATAGAGGGAGGTAGTTCGGTCGGGGATTTAGGGTGTCGATAATTGGCAGTTGGATGACTCGTGTAGTGTCTTCTTCCCCTGAATCAGCCATTTTTTTTATTGTTTAGGGGCTGAATTAGTGAATTAGTTTATCACCATTTTTATTGTTTTTAGGTACCATTTTTTACGATATTTTTCTCTCTAAGACATTTATTCGAGGTGCCCACAGCAAACACAAATACCAGCGAACCAACGCGTCATACATGTCGCATGTAGTAGGCAGGAATTTCTTGGCAATCGAACCCCGTCAATGCAACAGATGTGCTAGGCCAGATGTAACCACTGGACCATCGTACCATACACAAGTTTTATATAATTAACAAACTAACAGACAAATACAGAAACAAACAGACAAATACAGAAACAAACAAACAAATACAGAAACAAACAAACACAGATGAAAAACCAAACACACACACACACACACACACACAACAATCCGAAATCAATCCTTTCAACCATACCCTTCCAGAACGGTGGCTCTCCGTAATTAACTGCATCACAAGCAGTACTAGGGGGGATGAAAAACTTACCCCAGCCATCATTCAGGTACCTCCAGCTCTTAGCATTCAAGACGAAAGTTCGATTGGAGCCCATGGACATAATCATGCAGTAGACAACATGATGAACCTGACAGCCGAAACCACAGCCCTTATTGAGGTTGCATACCAAGAGTCGACTGGTCGAGCAGTCTTTTGGGTTCTGTAGAATTTAAAAAATCTGTGGTTACATTGCGTTTTTATGAATTCTGGCTTATAAATATGAATGAATGAATTATTTATAACTTTTCGGTCTGCTGTATTGTTAAATCGTCATGATATTTTGGTTTTATTGAATTTCTATGACCTCTTCATCTATAGTAGAATTTCTATAAATAAATTTCGATACAAAATTTATTTTATTCGTTGCGCTGTTAAACCACTAAACGTTTGAACATTCAATACAACGATCCCATTAACATTAGCATTCATTCGTAACATAAAATTCGGTGATTCTAAAATTTACAATTTAAACAAGAGAAACCACAAGCCAAAAAAAAATGATGATGATAATAACAACAACCTGTAATTTGTGGATAACTTTCTGCACTAATTGCCCTAACTCCTTTGACTCCTTGAGACGCCACGCGTCTGCTGCGTCTGCCTCTCCCAACGATTTCAAATCATTCACTATCACGCTGAAAAATGAAGCGGAAGACAAATTTATCCAACAACTGACGCCAAGTGAGAAGAGTTAGTGGTCTTCGAAAAAATTGTATACACGCGTAGATAATCACACACTTAGAATAATTTAATATGATGAATCGTTGGAAATTAAATTCTAACCAATCGAATCAAAAATAAAGAAATTATTCGGTGACTAGGTCATAAAATATGAGAAAGTAAAACGGATGAACGTAAAAATATTAGTTGATGAAAAACCTCCAATAAAATTTTATATAACTTAATTTAGATCAAACAATTATACCAGAATTTACTACCTAAAAATACGGACCAATAAAATCTAAATTAAACTTTTCATGTCAAAATTTGTTAATTCAAAATTTAATTCTATAATATCAGAATCAATCAATCTTCGTTTTGCATCCAGAGACCCGGTTTCCCGAGGTAGGACGTAATATCAGAATAATAATCACCTTAATTATTGATAACCACAGTTTAAATAAACATTCAATATTTCTTTATAAATGATTTTAAATCAGATCAAAATACAATACTAAAAATTACTTTGAGAAAAATATGATATCACAGTAATCACAGCTCAAAAAACATCTCCTAATATTACAACAACGGCAAGTAGAAAGCTTAATTTAAAATAAAATTATCACTCAATCCCAGAAAATTAAATAACCTGAAATATTGAAATTAAATTCTTTTTACTATTATTTGATTGAATATATTTGAATTGATTTGAATTTTCTGAACTCTTATTATTGAATCATTATTTGAATCAAAATATTATATATCTATATATATATATTACTTTATAGTAATATAAAGTAATATATATATATATATTTTTTAGCTTTTTTCATCTATACATCATAATTCAACAGAAGAAATCATTGACCTATAATATTGAAATAAATTTTTCCTTATTTTTTCAACTTTCTCAGAGTTATGGAACTCTGTCTTCAGCTTCTGGAACTGGTCCCGAATGTAGTACCAGAGTTCATCGACGTCGTTTTTCACTTGTCTGGCGCACATTTCATGCTCTTTGCTCGGTTTTAATGCTGCATAAAGAGTGGAATTAACAAAGTTTTTTTATTGTTAAAGATGAATTTTAATATTATTCTACTGTTTTTCAATATAAATTTGATAAAAAAATCAACTTTCATAAATATACCTCTAACGATTTTTATACTTTTTTCGACAGGATGATTTGTTGAACGATCTAGAACTACATTAACATTATGATCATTCACATTTTGTCTGAAAAATATTTCATTATTAAGATTACAAAATGATGAAAAAAGATCTTGATTAAATAGTAAATAATAAAAATAAAATGAATTGACCCCAAAAGCTCATTTATAATAATCTTTAATAATCTATCTATAATAATATATACATATATATGTGCAATTAGAGATGAAAATCACAGCATATTCCCCGATAGTTAGCTTCCTGTTTATTTTTTCAATTTTCCTAAGGATAGATGGAAAATCATTGTCAAGTTTCTTGAGTTTAAAACCAAAATTTTTATTATTTTAAGCAGGATAGGATAGAAAAATTAAATAGGAAGCTAACTAAAACAGAACATTTTCCTATATATATTTATATATATACGTTAATGTTGGTAATAGACCATAATTTTTACAATATTCTATAAATTCTACCGAATGTTTGGCGTTAATATGTTTGTAGTTCGTTTGTAGAATTTATAAAATATTGTAAAAATTATATATATATACATATATATATAATATATATTTAAACTCAATTATAATTTTTGTAATATATATTATGACTATATAAATTATTTATAAATATAATATTATAATAATAATTAAATACAAAATAAAATTTAATATTTTAAGGTAATCATACAAAATTACAAAACCTTGTTTTTTCTATGTATTCAGTCAATTCCCTGTTGGTTTGTTTCAATCTGTCAATCTCACTGAGGGCCCTTGTCAGAAGATCTTCCTTCAGTTGGAAATTTTTCGCGTCCTGATTGGCCGTCATGCTGAATGACATATAGATCATAGACAGAACCCAAACTCCTAACAACGTCAGTGCAATGTATTTGGCTTTCACAATTTTTGTCATCATTTTTGGAATTTCGTTCTTTCAAATCGGTTGAATAATTTAAAATAAAAGTACAGACGCTGCGATAAAATTAAAACAAATTTACAATTGAAGTTTTAAATTCATTAAAATTTTAAAATTAGATGTTTTCACTCATTCTATTTAACTGTGGAACGTCAAAAAGACAAAAAGGTAGCCAACATTGATTTAAAAGTAAGAAAGAATACTAAGTAGCTTCAAAAAAAATTTTTCAGTAAAAAACAATTTAAATACTAATAATCCAGTAAAATTAGTAGACAAAAATGTCTGAATTTCTGCCTAATTTCTACCGACGTTTGAAGCTTTTAGAAAAATAATTTATCGAAGCTTAAATATAGAGTTAAGTTTAAAACCAAATATAAAAATAAATTTAAAAGTGGTTTCTTCCACGTAAGACGATGTAATGGAAAAAGCGATCGAGGCTATTTTACTTGCTTGCTGTACTTATTATTTTTAAAGCAATGCTGCAATTTTATTTAATTCTATCAAATGGAATTATGTATTTTAAATTTATTCTTGTTAATCCGAATATAAAAATTGCTGTTTTTTTGGTGAAAACCAAAGGCTTACTGAAGTCAAAGGTTGGATTACTAGGATTGAACTATAGCCATTCTTTGCATATTATACGGCAATATGAATGAGATAGTGTTTATTATTGTATAATCAATTAACTAGTCAATCTCATCGTTGCCAAAAATGTTTGGGATTTTTGTTGTTGTATGAAATGAGTTCTAGGTGGTGTATTTCTGCAATTCAAGTCCTTGATTTTACATTACTGCTTAATAGTTTGTTGTATGCTCGATAGGCATTTAAGTCACCAGTTTTCCAATAATTTTTCTACATTATGCATGAAGATGATAATTTTGATGATGACAATCACGATGATGGTGATATTGAAACTCTGACAATGCCAATGATTCAAATTAAATTTGAAAACTTCATTCAGTGATTGTGTCAGACTTTTATAGCAATGGAGATGTTGACATTTGAGTTGGTTTTTTTTGTATTTTCTCAGTTTATTAAACAAAAAAATTAATGAAATATTTCAGCTAAAGACGGGTCTGTGTGTTATATTATATCACACACAATTTTTATTTATTAAAAAAGGGTTTTTATTGACATGAACGGCTTTCCATACAACTTACATCTATTTATTTACATAAATTTAAATTAGTTTTTTTTTTTATAAATTGTCGCCGAACCTTTAGTTATGTCGGATTTTGGTAATTTTTGATGTTTTTTGCCATTCAAAAATTAAAAATACTGTTTTTTATTTAAATTTTTAATTTGTTGATGATGAATTTTTCGTTTTATCATCTAGTTGATCTCCATTCAGAATATTGTTGGGAGCCATCAGAGTCTGAGAAAAAAATTTTAGAGGGCAGACGAGAATTGCAAGATAAAATTAGTAAAACCATGGGCTCCTATTTACTGAAGGGTTACAAAATGCTGGCCACGACCTGCCCTGTTTGCTCAGTAAGTTGTAAAATTTTTTACCTTTTGTTTTAATATTTAATTAAAAATTATTATTTTAATTAATTAATTAATTAAACAAATTGTTTTTTTTATCAAAATCTTGAAGACAATCCTTATGAGGACGAAACCAATAAATGGGACCACGGCTGATGGTGTTGATTACTGCGTCTTGTGTTCTGATCTTGGTCTCACTGACACTCATGGTGAAACCACGGATGATAATCAAGGTTCAATTTTTTTTTGTACAAAACTATCAAAGATCATGGATAGATCATGACAAATCTTCAAATTTGTTCTAAGTGTTGAATCTTTTAAATGCACGTACTTAGCCCCAAATTTTTTTAAAAATAATTGTGTAAGGGCCTATGGTTGGTCATGTTTTAATCAAATTTTTACAAAAAAAATTAAGTGAGGATTTCGCAAGCTTTTTTAAAAACTATTACAAACCTTTTGCCAGAATTCACTTAAAATATTTAAAAAAAGGATTTGTATATAAAAATTTGTAGAGGAAATAAAGTCAGACAAAGATTTGCCTACTACCTCATCATGTCAGTCAGCATCGACTACATCTTCCTCATCTATGCCAGTATCGATGAGGATGGGTCGGCCGGACACGAATGCCACTCAGATTGAGAGTTGCACGGCTTTTGGTTCTCTGAGAAAGTGTGACCCACCGAGAGTCTCATCTGATGAATTAGGAGCCAGGGTTAGATGTGCCATGCCCTCTATTTGCCCCACTGCTAAGGTTAACATTACTTTATTATTATTACTATTTTATTTATAATTTATTTATACATATGTGTATGTAGGTATGTATGTATATATGTATGTATGTTTGTTTGTATGCGTGTGTATGTAGGTATATATATATGTATGTATGCATGTAAGTGTGGGAGTGAGTGTGTGTGTATGTTTGTATGTATGTATGTATGTATTTAATTTATTCATTGATTCATATACCTATAAATAATTAATTTAGTTATACATTTATTAATTATTCATTTATTTACTTATCAACTATTCATTTATTCATACACTCATTAATTATTAATTTATTCATATACATATTAATTATTAATTTATATGCTTATCAATTATTCATATACTTATTAACTGTTCATTAAATTAATTAATCTATTTGATTTATTTAAAAGTTATTTACTGAAATTACAAACGCAACGAAAGCAATAATAATAATAATATATTAGTGAGAAAATTATTAATTATTATTATTATTTAAAATTTATCTATTATTATTAATTATTATTATTATTTAAAATTTATCTATTTATCTAAAACGACTCCACAATGTTTGAAAACTATATAATTCACACAGACACACAAGCACTCGTGTACACACACACGTACAGACTCGCAAACACACACACGTACACACACACTGTAATAAAATAAAAATAATATTGATCATTCACAGCCAGCAAAAAATATAATATAATTAATAAATTGAAAATAAATGAATAATAATAAAAACGATATTAATTATAATAATAAGTTAAAAGTATTAATAATAATAATAATAAATGAAAAAATAAGTGTCAACAAAGGATGGCAAATAAAAGTTATATACATTCAATGCAACAGTTCAGAAAAAAATGAACTATAACAATAAAAATAATATAATTATATATATATATATGTACAAATAAATATGAATAATAATAATAATAAACGGGCTTCTAATGCTACTAAAGCCTTCAGTTTCTCATCTATCAACTCCATTGAAAATTTTTTTTTACAATTTTTTTTTATTATTATTTTATTATTTTTTTTTATTAATATATTATTATTTTTATTTGAAATAATAATAAACGGGCTTTAAAGCCTCCAGTTTCTCATCTATGAACTCCATTAAAAATGGATAAAATTATTAATTATTATTATTTATATTAGTTGTAATAATAAATAAATGAAAAAATCAGCATCCACAATGATGGCAAATTAAAGTTATATACATTCAAGGCAACAGTTCAGAAAAAAATGCACTATAACAATAATCATAATATAATTATATATATATATATATGTAAAATAAATATAAATAATAATATAAAATTATAAATAATAATAACAATAATAATAATTAATGGGCTTCTAAAGCCTCCAGTTTATCATCTATCAACTCCATTGAAAATTTTTTTTATTATAAACTTTTTTTTTATCATTTTATTATTATTATTTTTATTATTTTATTTATATTTATAATAATAATAAACGGGCTTCTAATGCTACTAAAGCCTCCAGTTTCTCATCTATGAACTCCATTAAAAATTTTTTTTATTATACAACAAAGCGATCCTATTTACATGTAATAATAATAATTTAATAAATAATTATAATATTATTATTATTAAAATAATAAAATAATTATAAGATTTTTATTATCCATTGTCTATAAACATATCAGAAGTTTAATCAGCATTAGCACCGTATCATCTATAAAATGCTATCATCTCATTTCAAGTTCGAAAGGACTGTTTGTTGGAGTTGCTGCTGTTGTAGTAGTAGCGGCTACTATTTCTACCACCGCCGCCGCTTCCACCGCTTTTTTTCTTGCTGGCGTGGCCTCCCCCGCCACCTTTCCGAGAGAACGACTGATGCTGTTGCTGATGCTGTTGTCGGTTTCTGTGCGTCATAGGGCCAGAGGATGACGACGACGAGGATGTCGACATGCAGTTGCCTGTAGCGGAAGCAGTTGCTGAAGAGGTATTTGTAGAAGGAGCAGCCGTTGTAGTAGCTGGACCAGCTGCTGCTGTTGCTGCTTGCTGATGATGTGACAGCGTTGCCTCGTCTTCTTTCGTTTCTGGTTCAGCTGTCTTAGTGATGTCCTCGCAACTGGACGAGTCGTTGCTTTTTAGGCTGAGAACAGCTGCAATGGCTTGCTGGTTGCCGCTTCCTGTTGAAGTCGGTGACGTCATTGAGGTTTTTTTATTGTCAATAGCAAGGATGGACTGGTCAGATGTTAAGACAGAGGCTGGTGGGATCATAAATGTTGATTTCTTTCTTTTGAGGATTTCTGCATAACTCTTCTTGGCTCTCTCCGAGTGATTTCCAGGACTCAACTCTGTGATGGCGGCTGTTGTGGTTGACGCATGCTGCTGCTGCTTGTTCGGAGGAGTTGCTAGTTTGTTTCCGGACTGTTGTGCTGCTGTCGTCTTCATGGAGGATGACGTCATGAACGTTGATGTCGAGATGTTGTGTTGACCTGAAGGCCCCAATGATCCTGGTTGTGACTGCTGTTGCTGATGATGGTGGTGGTGTGATAGCTGTGGCTGCTGTGGTTGTTGCTGCTGCTGCTGCTGGTGAAATGTGATTTCTTGTGGTTGATGGTATTGTGGCTGTTGCTGCTCCTGCACAGGCTGCTGCTGATGCTGCCATTTGGTAATAGCGTGATTAACTTTGACGTCCGTGGTGTTACTGCTACTACTAACACTGCTGATGTTGTTGTCGCTGCTGAGAGGATTAACGCTGCTGGATTGGGTAGCTGCAGCTGTTGTGGTTGTTTGTTCCGGTTGTTGTAGCTGATGTTGTTGTTGTTGCAGCTGCTGTTGCTGCTGTAAAAGCAGATGAATGTATTGATTTTTGTGTTGTTGTTGCTGCTGTTGAATAGGTTGTGGCTGTTTCAAACCTATGTTACTGCTGTTGTTGTTGATGATGGCTGTTAACATATGCATCATATGTTGGTGCAGCATCTGTTGTTGCTGCTGTTGTTGATGTTGGTGCTGCACGTAGCTGCTGTTGTTGTTGCCCCTGTTAGCAGCAGCTGGCGAAAAAGTAGTGGCTGTCGTCGACGTGGCAATCGCTTGGTGTTGTACTATTTGTTGCGGCGGTTGTTGCAGCTGTTGCGGTTGTTGTTGCTGCTGCTGCTGAGTAGGTTGTTGTTGTGGTAGGGCAGGAGGAGGCTGTTGCGGGATGACCATAGTTGGGAATTGAACCGGCACGTACTGCAGGAATAAATTATTAAAATATTTATTTTTTCATTCATTCATCAATTGATTGATTGAAAAAACAATCGAAAAAAATAAATTCTAGTTATAAAAAAGTTCAAAACTAACCCATCCTCCTGTTGGGTCGAAGAAAAGCTGAGGGCATACGAACGGAGTCGCCTGTGGCAGTAGAGTCAGATTCTAAAAATAAAGATTTTATAAAGTTAAATATTTCTACCAATACAATGCAATGATACAGTATAATTCAGTACATAATACAACACAATACAATTAGTATATATATATATATATAAATGATACAGTATAATTCAGTACATAATACAACACAATACAATTAGTATATATAAAGACAAACCGGGTGTTGATGGATGATGCCTCCTTGGGCTGGAAACTGCTGATAGATTTTGGGCTGCAACTGCGTTTGTGGTTGCAGCTGGTGATGCTGTTGTTGCTGTGGTGGCTGTTGTGGTTGCTGCGCAAACTGGCTGTTGGGTATAATTTCTTGTAAAGGTATGGATGCAGTGTTCAGTGCCGCCTGGTATAAATATTGCCGTTTGGGAGTCGGGGATCGAGGGCGTTGCTGCTGATTTATAACGTGTGCGTCATAATTAGACATCGTCGTTGGCAGTAGTGGAGCCTGTTGAGGGGCCATCTGCAGGCCAGCCTGCTGCTGTAGACTTCCTAAAGAGTTTGGAAATTGGAGCAGCTGCTGAGGCTGATGAAGTGGCAGGTATGGCTGCTGGTAGATGATCTGATTTGGCGAAATATAGTTTATCATGTACTGCTCGGAGGAGGCCGGGTTGAAATCTGACAGCGTCATTCCAGGCGCATGTAAGAGCAGATTGTTGTAGGCTGTGGATGAATGAAGGAGGACCCTAACAAAGACCTGGTTGTCCAATATTGAAATCCCTTTGGTAGCTATCTGATAAAAACTCATTGCGGCCTCTTCTGACTCAAACTGGACCAGCCATTGGTTGGTGTCCTGGTACAAGTCCTGTGCGAATGAAGAGAACGGTGGGAGATAGAGCGGGTCGGCCAGGAAGCAGTTGCACCCTCTCCCCGTAGCCTCGTCATTAACAAGATTCTTGATGTCGTCCGCTGTGCACGACGGATGGATGTTTCGGAAGACGAGAACATTTCTAATCATTGCGCTCAACGGAATGCTCCTCATTTTCGACTCTGTGGTATTGAGCTCGACCATGGGTGAATCTGCAAGTATATACATTGGTTTGTATTCACATGTCTATGCATTTGTGTGTGCAGTGTGTGTGTACAAAATAAAATACAAAATGGCTTTAAATAATTTAATAATATTAAAAAGTTAGTCAGTAAGGTCCGACAAAACCATACAAAATGATAGTTTGTAATTATTGTCTAAAAATGAGAATAAACAAAAGATGATGACCCAATTGTATGGTGGCCAGCAGTAGTGCAAGTTATGAAGTTATGATATAAATGTATATGGAAGCAAGTATTAATGAATAGATATAATAAAAGTGAATTAACAAACCTCTCAGCATCAGAGTCACTATCCTTCGTCGCTGGTTTTCACTCATGTCTCTTAGGATGAACTTCATCTTGCCAAAGTTGCTGACGTATCCTATGTCCATGAAGTCGTCGCAATCTTTAGTCTGGAGCATGAACTCGTCTTTCACCAGATTTGGTCTGATTTAGAAAATTGAACAGACATTTAGTTAATCAGTCAGTCAGTACATGTTGGTATGAACCATAAAAATGGAATATATAAACAGAATGAAATGATAAACAACGACAACAGCAGCAAATACTTACGGTGAGAAGTAGTACTCGACTTGTTGCAATGCATTCTCCAACGTATACGAAGTCAACTGGTAGTAATCTATGAAATCCTTCAGGTTGGGACACGTTAACGGAGGAGCCAGAGAGTCATCTAAGGGATCGTCCATTAATAAATAATTATTCCACTTTCACATATTTTTATCATAATTTATAAATTATAATTAATAAAAATAGTAGCAATAATACAAGTATAAAATTAGAAGCAATCTGTAAAAATGACCTGATGATCAAAAATAAAAAAAACTGTAAAAATGACCAGACGATAAAAAATAAAAACAAAACGGTAAAATTTCCCAAATGATCAGAAATTAAAACAAAGCTAACCGTAGAGTTGCTGGTCATCGAAATATTTGTAATACAAATACGTATCGAATAATATCTTGTTGTGCTTGTATTTCAAATATAAATGTTTGCCGTATGCTTGCTGCTCATCAATGTCCGCAGCCGGCGGATTCAGTTGCGTATACATTGTCAACCCTCTGTGTTGAGTTACCAAAATTCTAGGTTTTGCTTTAGAAGAATTTGAAGGAATAGAATTAGATTCGCTCTGCGAATATGAAACGCTGACGGCTACACTCTGTAAGAGATATTTGGAGTGAATAAATTGAATAATATAATTTTATAATACTATTAGCATTATATAATAAATAATGCATTATAACTATGTAATTAAAAAACTAACCGGGTCCATATTTCTTTGGTATTTTATAATTTTACTTCTTCACTGGCAATTATAAATAAGAGCTTGTGAAGGCAGCTTCTTTCCTTCCTTGTAGCTAAATTAAAAATGTTAATCTTTCAGATAAATGTTAATAATCGAGTTTTATTTAATTTGTGTATTTAATTTAAAAACAAGAATAAATCAACAAAGAATAAATAAATGAATTTAATAAGAAGATATCAAACTGACTGCACCGTAGGTTCCTGATCAGTAGGCACCAGAATTCAGAGATATCTCTTCTTCAGTTCGGGATAATTAAACAAATCTTTATAAAATACAATAATCTCCTTTACAGAAATCAATATATCCTTTACTGGAACTACGAGGCAACTAGCAGACTTTTTAGTGAGTGTTAAGAAGTGTTTAATGAAATGTTCATCATCAGCTTTGCTTTTATACTATCGTCAAACAAAGACCATTGACTCCACGTGACTTTTTTACAATCAAAGTCGATTCTGATTGGCTGTCCGCATGTTGATCTGGAATAATTATTCAGAT
>NW_008705557.1:59335-60380 GCF_000326865.2 Helobdella robusta
TAAATCATCAAAGTCGTTGTAAAATTTATGAATGATTGGCCGTCCGGATCGGAATCGGAATTCAGATCATGACCCAATTAAAATGCGGCAGTGGTTGTAAAATCATCAAAGTCGTTGTAAAATTTATAATGATAAATTTATGATCTTCGAAATTGGATTGGCTGGATTGTTTGCTTGATGGATTTACTTGGTTGATTGACTGATTGATTGATTAGAGTGATTGGTTGACAAATTGATAGACTGATTGGTTGATTTAAGAATGATTAATTTATGATCATCGAATTTTGATTGGCTGAATTGTTTGCTTGATGGATTTACTTGGTTTATTGACTAATTGATTGACTGGTTAGAGTGATCGATTGACCGATTGATTAACTGATTGGTTGATCTATTTACTGATCGATCATTGATTGATGTAAAATTTATGATCATCGAATTTTGATTGGGTGATTTGTTTGCTTGATGGATTGACTGGATTGATTGACTAATTGATTGGCTGGAGTGATTGATAGACCGATTGATTGACTGATTAGTTAATCTATTTACTGATTGATCGACTACACGAAATCAGGTTGATAGGAATGGTTGATTGATCGATCGATTGGTGTCATTGATTGTGCGATAAAAAACGCACCCACCCATGCTGACAACATGGCGTGTTTTAAATCTCGGAATTAAGACTTTATTAATTTTAACCTTCTGCTTTATTTTTTTTAAATAGTTTTTTATTAGTCAGATTTAGTTTTGTTAATTCTTTTCATATTTATTTAAAACAAATAATTTTAATGATTCGTTTTATGTCCCTGCAACTTATTTCAACATTATTTTTATATGAACGAACATGAATAAATAAAATAATACTTGATTTCAATTGGATAAAATATTGTAATTTTGTGTCAACCTGAACATTAGGGTTATTTCCTACAACCCGTTCACAGTTACTCCGTTTCTACCAGCCTAGCAAAGCATTCATTCCAAGATGTACTCGCAATAATCTATTCAGGTTCAAAATTTGGCGACCTAAATCAGAACGTAATACTCCATC
>NW_008705557.1:60430-63206 GCF_000326865.2 Helobdella robusta
TATTATTATGATTGATATTGATAATTCACCTAATAATTTATTTATTTATATACTTATCAATTATTCATTTATTCATACACTTGTTATACTATATTATTCATATTCATTTATTTATTTATATGCTTTAATGCTTATCAATTATTGATTTATTCATATACTTATTAACTATTCATAAAATTAATTAATCTATTTGATTTATTTAAAAGTTATTTTTTGAATTTGCAAACGCAACGAAAGCAATAGTAATAATAATATATAAGCGAGAAAATTATTAATTATTATTATTTATATTAGTTATTTATCTATTTGTCTAAACTAACTCCACAATGCTTGAAGACTCTATAATTCACACAGACACACACACCAACACACGTACCCACACACACACACACACACACTGTAATAATATAAAAATAATATTGACCATTCAGCCAGCAAAAAATATAATATAAATTAAAAATATAATATAAATCAAAAATAAAGGAATAATAATAACAACAATAATTATAATAATAATTTAATAGTATTAATCATAATAATAATAAATAAATGAAAAAATCAGCGTCCACAATGATGGCAAATTAAAGTTATATACATTCAAGGCAACAGTTCAGAAAAAAATGCACTATAACAATAATCATAATATAATTATATATATATATATATGTAAAATAAATATAAATAATAATATAAAATTATAAATAATAATAACAATAATAATAATTAATGGGCTTCTAAAGCCTCCAGTTTATCATCTATCAACTCCATTGAAAATTTTTTTTATTATAAACTTTTTTTTTATCATTTTATTATTATTATTTTTATTATTTTATTTATATTTATAATAATAATAAACGGGCTTCTAATGCTACTAAAGCCTCCAGTTTCTCATCTATGAACTCCATTAAAAATTTTTTTTATTATACAACAAAGCGATCCTATTTACATGTAATAATAATAATAATTTAATAAATAATTATAATATTATTATTATTAAAATAATAAAATAATTATAAGATTTTTATTATCCATTGTCTATAAACATATCAGAAGTTTAATCAGCATTAGCACCGTATCATCTATAAAATGCTATCATCTCATTTCAAGTTCGAAAGGACTGTTTGTTGGAGTTGCTGCTGTTGTAGTAGTAGCGGCTACTATTTCTACCACCGCCGCCGCTTCCACCGCTTTTTTTCTTGCTGGCGTGGCCTCCCCCGCCACCTTTCCGAGAGAACGACTGATGCTGTTGCTGATGCTGTTGTCGGTTTCTGTGCGTCATAGGGCCAGAGGATGACGACGACGAGGATGTCGACATGCAGTTGCCTGTAGCGGAAGCAGTTGCTGAAGAGGTATTTGTAGAAGGAGCAGCCGTTGTAGTAGCTGGACCAGCTGCTGCTGTTGCTGCTTGCTGATGATGTGACAGCGTTGCCTCGTCTTCTTTCGTTTCTGGTTCAGCTGTCTTAGTGATGTCCTCGCAACTGGACGAGTCGTTGCTTTTTAGGCTGAGAACAGCTGCAATGGCTTGCTGGTTGCCGCTTCCTGTTGAAGTCGGTGACGTCATTGAGGTTTTTTTATTGTCAATAGCAAGGATGGACTGGTCAGATGTTAAGACAGAGGCTGGTGGGATCATAAATGTTGATTTCTTTCTTTTGAGGATTTCTGCATAACTCTTCTTGGCTCTCTCCGAGTGATTTCCAGGACTCAACTCTGTGATGGCGGCTGTTGTGGTTGACGCATGCTGCTGCTGCTTGTTCGGAGGAGTTGCTAGTTTGTTTCCGGACTGTTGTGCTGCTGTCGTCTTCATGGAGGATGACGTCATGAACGTTGATGTCGAGATGTTGTGTTGACCTGAAGGCCCCAATGATCCTGGTTGTGACTGCTGTTGCTGATGATGGTGGTGGTGTGATAGCTGTGGCTGCTGTGGTTGTTGCTGCTGCTGCTGCTGGTGAAATGTGATTTCTTGTGGTTGATGGTATTGTGGCTGTTGCTGCTCCTGCACAGGCTGCTGCTGATGCTGCCATTTGGTAATAGCGTGATTAACTTTGACGTCCGTGGTGTTACTGCTACTACTAACACTGCTGATGTTGTTGTCGCTGCTGAGAGGATTAACGCTGCTGGATTGGGTAGCTGCAGCTGTTGTGGTTGTTTGTTCCGGTTGTTGTAGCTGATGTTGTTGTTGTTGCAGCTGCTGTTGCTGCTGTAAAAGCAGATGAATGTATTGATTTTTGTGTTGTTGTTGCTGCTGTTGAATAGGTTGTGGCTGTTTCAAACCTATGTTACTGCTGTTGTTGTTGATGATGGCTGTTAACATATGCATCATATGTTGGTGCAGCATCTGTTGTTGCTGCTGTTGTTGATGTTGGTGCTGCACGTAGCTGCTGTTGTTGTTGCCCCTGTTAGCAGCAGCTGGCGAAAAAGTAGTGGCTGTCGTCGACGTGGCAATCGCTTGGTGTTGTACTATTTGTTGCGGCGGTTGTTGCAGCTGTTGCGGTTGTTGTTGTTGCTGCTGCTGAGTAGGTTGTTGTTGTGGTAGGGCAGGAGGAGGCTGTTGCGGGATGACCATAGTTGGGAATTGAACCGGCACGTACTGCAGGAATAAATTATTAAAATATTTATTTTTTCATTCATTCATCAATTGATTGATTGAAAAAACAATCGAAAAAACAAAATTCTAGTTATAAAAAAGTTCAAAACTAACCCATCCTCCTGTTGGGTCGAAGAAAAGCTGAGGGCATACGAACGGAGTCGCCTGTGGCAGTAGACTCAGATTCTAAAA
>NW_008705557.1:63974-66129 GCF_000326865.2 Helobdella robusta
ATNTCAAATATAACTTTTTGCCGTATGCTTGTTGCTCATCAAATTCCGCAGCAGACGGATTCAGTTGCGTGTACATTGTCAACCCTCTGTGCTGAGTTACCAAAATTCTAGGTTTTGTTTTAGAAGAATTTGAAGGATTAGAATAAGATTCACTCTGCGAATATGAAACGCTGACGGCTACACTCTGTAAAAGATATTTGGAGTGAATAATTTGAATAATATAATTTTATAATACTATTAGCATTATATAATAAATAAAGAATTATAACTATGTAATTAAAAAACTAACCGGGTCCATATTTCTTTGGTATTTTATAATTTTACTTGCACTGGCAATTATAAATAAGAGCTTCTGGAGGGAGCTTCCTTCCTTCTTTATAGCTTAATTAAAAAAGTTATTTTTTTAGCTAAAAGTTAATAATCGAATTTTATTTAGTTTATGTGTTTAATTTTAAAACAAGAATAAATCAATAAAGAATAAATAAATGAATTTAATAAGAAGATATCAAACTTACTGCACCGAAAGTTTCCTGATCAGTAGGCACCAGAATTTAGAGATATCTCTTTTTCAGTTCGGGATAATTAAACAAACCTTCTTTATAGAATACAATAATTAAGCCGAATCTCCTTTACAGAAATCGATATATCCTTTATTGGAACTACAAGGCAACTAGCAGACGAAATAGGATAACTAGAGTGTTAAGAAGTGTTTAATGAAATTTTCATCATCAGCTTTGCTTTTATACTATTGCCAAACAAAGACCATTAACTTCACGTGACTTTTTTACAATCAAAGTCGATTCTGATTGGCTGTCCGCATGTTGATCTGGCATAATTATTCAAATCATGACCCAATTAAAATGCGGCAGTGGTTGTAAAATCATCAAAGTCGTTGTAAATTTATGAATGATTGGCCGTCCGCGAGTTAGCCTGGCATGATTATTTAGATCATGGCCCAATTAAAATGCGGCAGTGGTTGTAAAATCATCAAAGTCGTTTTAAAATTTATGAATGATAAATTTATGATCTTCGAAATTGGATTGGCTGAATTGTTTGTTTGATGGATTTACTTGGTTGATTGACTGATTGATTGATTAGAGTGATTGATTGACTGATTGGTTGATCTATTCCCTGATCGATCGATTGATTTGATTGTGAAACTTCAAAGACTGATTAAATGGTTGAAAAGTTCGTTTCGAAATAGGCATAATCTGATACAACTGATTGATGATTGATGTGATTTGAGAAATCTGATTGACTAATTGATTGACTGATTGATGAATCGATTTATCAATTGATTGATGCATATTTTAAAGTTTCACCAAGCTGTAGGCTGAAAGTTCGACCGAACTTCACGAAATCAGGTTGATAGGAATGGTTGATTGATCGACCGATTGGTGTCATTGGTTGATTGATGTGAACTTAAAAATATTAATAATTCACCGATAGATTGATGGTATCTATCTGAAAAATCTGAATGGCTGATTGATAGATTGATGTAATTAGCAGCTGAAAGTTCGATTCGCGAAATACGCATATTCTTAAAAAAATTCACAATTCAATGTTCAGACCAAAGTCGGTTGTACGCGGTATACGATAAATAATTCATTCTCGTCATCATTAATCAGTTATCATTCTCCATTTTGGTCAAAGAAAGGGTTATCGTTATCTTTGGTTTCATGTTGGTTGTTATTTAATATTGACTTTTTTGATTCCAGGTCAAAGATCATGCCCTCTGTCACCAGAGTTCGCTTGATTCTTGTCACCATCAGCACCAGCAACCACAGCAACCACAAGCTTCCCACCACCACCAGCAGCAGCAGCTGAACATCTGCATGACTCACCACCACTACAATTACCAGCACCAATCGTCGACTTCGTCTGCCAGCAACTACGACAACAAACTCAAAGAATCCCTCGGTGCAGTTTCGCTGAAGCTGGATTGGGCCACAGATCTGTTGAAGAAGTCAAACGATGTTGAACACGCTAAGCAGTTAGTGTCACTGATCTCGTGCTGTGCTGAGGCTATCAAATCATTGAAGTCTGCTTACGACCATGTTGTTGCCCCGGCCGACAGGATTGAAGAGTCTGCCTAAAATTAGACCTTCAAGGAGATGAACGAAACTCATCCATTTTCTCCTTAACGCGGGGCGTT
>NW_008705557.1:66179-87258 GCF_000326865.2 Helobdella robusta
GGTGGCTGTTGTGATTGGTGCGCTAACTGGCTGTTGGGTGGAATTTCTTGAACAGGTATGGATGCAGTGTTCAGTGCCGCCTGATATAAATATTGCCATTGGGGAGTCGGGGATCGAGGGCGTTGGGGATGCTGCTGACTAATAACGTGCGTTAGAGTTGCGTCATGATTATACGTAGTCGTTGGCAGTAGTGGAGCCTGTTGAGGGGCCATCTGCAGGCCAGCCTGCTGCTGCTGTTGACTTCTTAAAGAATTTGGAAATTGGAGCAGCTGCTGAGGCTGATGAGGTGGCAGGAATGGCTGCTGGTAGTTGATCTGATTCTGCGAAATATAGTTTATCATGTACTGCTCGGAGGAGGCCGGGTTGAAATCTGACAGCTTCATTCCAGGCGCATGTAAGAGCAGATTGTTGTAGGCTGTGGATGAATGAAGGAGGACCCTAACAAAGACCTGGTTGTCCAATATTGAAATCCCTTTGGTAGCTATCTGATAAAAACTCATTGCGGCCTCTTCTGACTCAAACTGGACCAGCCATTGGTTGGTGTCCTGGTACAAGTCCTGTGCGAATGAAGAGAACGGTGGGAGATAGAGCGGGTCGGCCAGGAAGCAGTTGCACCCTCTCCCCGTAGCCTCGTCATTAACAAGATTCTTGATGTCGTCCGCTGTGCACGACGGATGGATGTTTCGGAAGACGAGAACATTTCTAATCATTGCGCTCAACGGAATGCTCCTCATTTTCGACTCTGTGGTATTGAGCTCGACCATGGGTGAATCTGCAAGTATATACATTGGTTTGTATTCACATGTCTAATCATTTGTGTGTGCATGTGTGTGTGTACAAAATAAAATACAAAATGGCTTTAAATAATTTAATAATATTAAAAAGTTAGTCAGTAAGGTCCGACAAAACCATACAAAATGATAGTTTGTAATTATTGTCTAAAAATGAGAATAAACAAAAGATGATGACCCAATTGTATGGTGGCCAGCAGTAGTGCAAGTTATGAAGTTATGATATAAATGTATATGGAAGCAAGTATTAATGAATAGATATAATAAAAGTGAATTAACAAACCTCTCAGCATCAGAGTCACTATCCTTCGTCGCTGGTTTTCACTCATGTCTCTTAGGATGAACTTCATCTTGCCAAAGTTGCTGACGTATCCTATGTCCATGAAGTCGTCGCAATCTTTAGTCTGGAGCATGAACTCGTCTTTCACCAGATTTGGTCTGATTTAGAAAATTGAACAGACATTTAGTTAATCAGTCAGTCAGTACATGTTGGTATGAACCATAAAAATGGAATATATAAACAGAATGAAATGATAAACAACGACAACAGCAGCAAATACTTACGGTGAGAAGTAGTACTCGACTTGTTGCAATGCATTCTCCAACGTATACGAAGTCAACTGGTAGTAATCTATGAAATCCTTCAGGTTGGGACACGTTAACGGAGGAGCCAGAGAGTCATCTAAGGGATCGTCCATTAATAAATAATTATTCCACTTTCACATATTTTTATCATAATTTATAAATTATAATTAATAAAAATAGTAGCAATAATACAAGTATAAAATTAGAAGCAATCTGTAAAAATGACCTGATGATCAAAAATAAAAAAAACTGTAAAAATGACCAGACGATAAAAAATAAAAACAAAACGGTAAAATTTCCCAAATGATCAGAAATTAAAACAAAGCTAACCGTAGAGTTGCTGGTCATCGAAATATTTGTAATACAAATACGTATCGAATAATATCTTGTTGTGCTTGTATTTCAAATATAAATGTTTGCCGTATGCTTGCTGCTCATCAATGTCCGCAGCCGGCGGATTCAGTTGCGTATACATTGTCAACCCTCTGTGTTGAGTTACCAAAATTCTAGGTTTTGCTTTAGAAGAATTTGAAGGAATAGAATTAGATTCGCTCTGCGAATATGAAACGCTGACGGCTACACTCTGTAAGAGATATTTGGAGTGAATAAATTGAATAATATAATTTTATAATACTATTAGCATTATATAATAAATAATGCATTATAACTATGTAATTAAAAAACTAACCGGGTCCATATTTCTTTGGTATTTTATAATTTTACTTCTTCACTGGCAATTATAAATAAGAGCTTGTGAAGGCAGCTTCTTTCCTTCCTTGTAGCTAAATTAAAAATGTTAATCTTTCAGATAAATGTTAATAATCGAGTTTTATTTAATTTGTGTATTTAATTTAAAAACAAGAATAAATCAACAAAGAATAAATAAATGAATTTAATAAGAAGATATCAAACTGACTGCACCGAAAGTTTCCTGATCAGTAGGCACCAGAATTCAGAGATATCTCTTCTTCAGTTCGGGATAATTAAACAAACCTTCTTTATAGAATACAATAATTAAGCCGAATCTCCTTTACAGAAATCGATATATCCTTTATTGGAACTACAAGGCAACTAGCAGACGAAATAGGATAACTAGAGTGTTAAGAAGTGTTTAATGAAATTTTCATCATCAGCTTTGCTTTTATACTATTGCCAAACAAAGACCATTAACTTCACGTGACTTTTTTACAATCAAAGTCGATTCTGATTGGCTGTCCGCATGTTGATCTGGCATAATTATTCAAATCATGACCCAATTAAAATGCGGCAGTGGTTGTAAAATCATCAAAGTCGTTGTAAATTTATGAATGATTGGCCGTCCGCGAGTTAGCCTGGCATGATTATTTAGATCATGGCCCAATTAAAATGCGGCAGTGGTTGTAAAATCATCAAAGTCGTTTTAAAATTTATGAATGATAAATTTATGATCTTCGAAATTGGATTGGCTGAATTGTTTGTTTGATGGATTTACTTGGTTGATTGACTGATTGATTGATTAGAGTGATTGATTGACTGATTGGTTGATCTATTCCCTGATCGATCGATTGATTTGATTGTGAAACTTCAAAGACTGATTAAATGGTTGAAAAGTTCGTTTCGAAATAGGCATAATCTGATACAACTGATTGATGATTGATGTGATTTGAGAAATCTGATTGACTAATTGATTGACTGATTGATGAATCGATTTATCAATTGATTGATGCATATTTTAAAGTTTCACCAAGCTGTAGGCTGAAAGTTCGACCGAACTTCACGAAATCAGGTTGATAGGAATGGTTGATTGATCGACCGATTGGTGTCATTGGTTGATTGATGTGAACTTAAAAATATTAATAATTCACCGATAGATTGATGGTATCTATCTGAAAAATCTGAATGGCTGATTGATAGATTGATGTAATTAGCAGCTGAAAGTTCGATTCGCGAAATACGCATATTCTTAAAAAAATTCACAATTCAATGTTCAGACCAAAGTCGGTTGTACGCGGTATACGATAAATAATTCATTCTCGTCATCATTAATCAGTTATCATTCTCCATTTTGGTCAAAGAAAGGGTTATCGTTATCTTTGGTTTCATGTTGGTTGTTATTTAATATTGACTTTTTTGATTCCAGGTCAAAGATCATGCCCTCTGTCACCAGAGTTCGCTTGATTCTTGTCACCATCAGCACCAGCAACCACAGCAACCACAAGCTTCCCACCACCACCAGCAGCAGCAGCTGAACATCTGCATGACTCACCACCACTACAATTACCAGCACCAATCGTCGACTTCGTCTGCCAGCAACTACGACAACAAACTCAAAGAATCCCTCGGTGCAGTTTCGCTGAAGCTGGATTGGGCCACAGATCTGTTGAAGAAGTCAAACGATGTTGAACACGCTAAGCAGTTAGTGTCACTGATCTCGTGCTGTGCTGAGGCTATCAAATCATTGAAGTCTGCTTACGACCATGTTGTTGCCCCGGCCGACAGGATTGAAGAGTCTGCCTAAAATTAGACCTTCAAGGAGATGAACGAAACTCATCCATTTTCTCCTTTAACGCGGGGCGTTTTTAGGGATGTGCGTTGCGTGGGATGTTGAAATAATTTTTTCACTACTACAACAGAAGCTTATGCTTGCTTCTTTATGTGTTACTATGTTTGTATACACACACACGCACACACACAAACACATCACATATATATACATATTTTGGGTTGAGACCATCTGAAAATAACAGCATTGCATTGCATTGTTCAATTTGTAATTGAGTTTTTTTCAGTTTTTCGTACGACGAATTTCAGCTGATTATCAAATATATATATATATATATATATATATATATATATATATATATATATATATATATATATATATATATATATATGTATGTATGTATTATTCAGTTGTATCTACATTCATTTACTCATTTTTACATATGTTCATTCACCTATATTCAACCATTCGTTCATTCAATCATTCATTCATTCATTCTTTGTTTCAGCCATTCACTTACCTATACATTCAGTCATTTACTTATCAATTCATTCATTCATTCATCCACTAATATTCATTCATTCATAGTATCGATGAAACCTTTTTCATCATTATCATAACTTTTAGCATCATCATCATCGTCGTCGTCATCATCATCATCTTTATTCCATTAAATAGAATAAAAGGATCACCATAAATAAATTTAAATGGCAGTATTAATTAAGCATTTTATTGAACGTGAAGTAAATTAGTCTGTATTTCTCTGTCTCTCTCTCTCTCTCTCTCTCTCTCTCTCTCTCTCTCTCTCTCTCTCCTCTCTATCACTATGTTTGTGTGTTTGTGCATTTAATAAATTAACAAATTAGTTATCCAAATCAACAACAATGATGATTTTATTTCACGAAATGCTGATGATGGTATTGATGATAATGATAAGGGTAGTGATGATGATGATGATGGGGAGGAGGTTGTTTTGTTTCAAATGAAATTTAAAATGTTTAAAATGCTGTTAAGTTCCAAATTTAGCTCAACTTGCAGATTTAACTAATTGTAGCAAAATTACCTGAGCCAATGAAATAATTCTAATTTAATTGAAAAACCAATCAAATAATTCTGATTTAATTGAATAACCAATCAATTAATTATGGCGAAATTAACCGGACCAATACCTGTCTAAATGAACTAATCAGATTATTGTAACATAATTAAATAACCAATCAAATAATTAGTATCAATTTAAATGAGCCATCAAATAATTTCCTAAAAGTCAACCAATCAAATAATTAGTATCAATTTAAATGAGCCAATCAAACAATTTCGTAAAAATTAAACAACCAATCAAATAATTGGATGCGTCCCAGTTAAATCATTATAAACCAATTAGTGGATGGAAACCGGCCAATTATGAGATATATTTCAATTTTTGTTGTATGGTGTTTTGTCGTCTCTATAGTATGTAATGAAAAAATTTAGTATTAAATATTTTACAAGCCATTTTATATCTACAAATTATGTGCGAATGTATGTGTTAGTATCTGTGTGTGTGTGAGAGAGAATATCTGTTTGTGTGTGTGTGTGTGTGAATATCTGTGTGTGTGTGTGTGTCTCACTGTTAATATACTATAATTATAATTCACATTAACTCGCATGACAGACGTGTGAAACACAACACGAAAATATACATTACCCGTGGTATTATCTACATTAACATAATATATGTTACTCATGCTTTTTAAAATTATACTTATATATATATATGTGTGTGTGGTGTGTGTGTTTATATATTTATATATATTTGCGTTTGTTTGTGTTTGTGTGTGTGTGTTTATATATATATATATATATATATATATATATATATATATATATATATATTTGCGTCTTAGTGTGTGTGTTTATTTACACTACTATTTACAATTTCGCAATAGTTTGTCATCGATCAGCCAATCAGATCGTGCCATCTCGCGATCATCTTATTCGGCTGGCCAATCACCTCTCTCCAATGACTGACGTCATCCTCATTAACATAATTTATTTCGCCATCGTTAGAATCACTGGCTGATATACAATAGTTACTGCTAAGGACTGAGTTATCGTTGTCCTCGCGGTGATGACGTAACGATAAAAGTAGGGATGGGCTGTTTTTTATTTTTCCTATACCGGCTCTGGCGTAATACCTCTTGTCGGTCAAACCTTTCTCGTCGATGAGGTAAAATGTTACCGTAAAATTATCGATCCATGAAGATAATGATGAGGAAGAAGAAAATGACGATGATGACATAAATGATGAAGCGCTATCAAATGATTTTCTGACTATTTGTTTTGAAAAATTCTTATCGACGTCGGTGACGTTGTTGTCAAACGATTTTCTGACGTTCTGTTTTGAAAAATTGTTGTTGTTAATAATGTTGATGTTGTTGTGATTGATGATGTTGTTGTGATTGATGATGTTGTTGTTGTTGTTGATGTTGTTGTTTGTTATGTAACATAGCGAAGATCTTCTGAGCGGGTACATGCTGTCGAATATGTAATTTAGAACGTTAGCTGGTTTTGAAATTTGTTGCTGCTGCTGTTGTTGTTGTTGATGTTGTTGTTGTTGAAAACCGAATGAAGTGTCCTTGCTTATGATGTTATTGTAATAGTTGTGAATTGTCTTATTGTTAGTGCTACCATTAACGAAATTGTTGATGTTGTTGTTGTTGTTGCTGTTGTTAATGTTGTTGTTGTTGTTGATGTATTGTCTACGTTGAATTAATACTTTTGTCAGTTCGTCGTCGTCACGTGGGAGTTGAACGCTAAATGATTCGTTGAAAACGACAATGACGTCATCGTCGTCGTTATTATTATTATTATTAATGTTGTTGTTGTTGTTGTTGTGCTTCAATTTTGTTATTTTCCTATAGAATTCATCGTCACCGTGTTTAACGCTCGTTAAGACCATTAGTTTATCTGAAGAAGATGGCATATAATTATTATTATTATTATTCACATGTGCTTTTTCTGTGTGTGTGTGTGTGTAGGTTTGTGTGTGGGTATGTGTGTAAAAAAGAACCTTTATCTAAAGACGAGGAGCATTTATTCAGCATGATGGAACCTTTTAAGACGCCAATTTCTAACATCGAGCTCATCTGGTTGTACTTTAGTGATATGAGCATCCGGCCAGCCTTGTTGACGTCATCAAAATTGTTTACCATTGACGGTGAGGACTAGATGGATAAATGAATGGATGAATAGATGGATAGATGGACGGATGAATGAATGTATGGATGAATGTATGATTGGATGGGTGAATTTAAAATTATGATGCAAATGTTGAAGCATTTTTCTGGAGATGGAAATTCTCAACTAAGGGGTCATAAGGAAAAACAGTTTTTATCCAACTCTGACGCTCCGACTGGCTAGATGGATGAATGGATAGATGGATATAATAATAATAATAATAATATAATAGTAATAATAACATTAATAATAACAATGTTTAACTAATTGCAACCTGGCTACTTTTGAATGGCTCCACCTTTAGAGACAAACACGTCTCAATTACGTCATCGTCATTATTATTATTATTATTATTATTATTATTATTATTATTATTATTATTATTATTATTATTATTGGTAGTAGTAGTAGTACTTCTTATGACGTCATTATCAACCTTCATTCTTTCATTATTTTTCGCCTTCGTCGTATTATAAAACTGGTTCCATCTCTCGCTCATTAGAGTTTTCGTCAAATCATGCTGGACACCCCCCAGGAGTTCATCCTGCGAGAATCTATCGCAATTGTAGATAGATAGATTGAAGACGATACCATCTAAGATG
Organism: Helobdella robusta; assembly: GCF_000326865.2. Lineage (NCBI taxonomy): Eukaryota > Metazoa > Annelida > Clitellata > Rhynchobdellida > Glossiphoniidae > Helobdella > Helobdella robusta. Next base: position 73,859 of record NW_008705557.1, read on the forward strand.
GTAGGGGGTGACAGGTTGTAGAATTCAAATAATTCGTCGTAAGTTGGATTGTTGTTCTTTATCATGCGCGTTTTGGCCTGTGTGTTGGAAATTTTATTAAGTGATTGATTTGTTTGAATTTTCATTTCTTTGTTGGTTCGTTCGTTCGTTCGTTTGTTCATTTAATTCATTAATTCATCGTTATCGTTCGTTCGTTCATTTGTTTGTTCTTCTTTTCATGCATTTATTCATATCACTCATTGGTTTCTTAAGTTCAATTGTTTCATTCGTTTGTTCAATCATCATCAATGCATGTATTTCCTTCATTATTTCCATCTTTCGTTCGTTCATTTATTTATTTATTTATTTTTTCATTCATTCATTCATTCATAGATCTATTCACCTTTTAATTCAGCCATTAAATCTTTACATTCATGTCTAAGATGATTATTTATAATAATATATTAATATATACACATACACACCCTATATATATACATAGTTTTAGAATATATATATATATATATATATATATGTGTGTGTGTGTGTGTGTGTGTGTGTGTCTGTATATTTGTGTGTGTGTGTGTATTCTAGAAATAGACAGTAAGGAAATCCCGAAATTTCTAAAAATAACTAACAGACAGTGTGGATTGGTCAGGTAGCACCAGCTGGAGCTTAATGTATGCATGGGTGGTTGCGTCATTTGCATTGTTGATGTTGTTGTGGAGGTTGTTGATGTTGCTGTTGATGTTGTTACTGTTGATGTTGTTGTTGTTGATGCTGTTGTTGATGCTGTTGTTGTTGATGTTGTTGTTGTTGATGTTGTTGATGTTGTTGTTGATGTTGTTGTTGTTGATGTTGTTGATGTTGTTGTTGTTGTTGAAATCGTCTTCGTGATTAGTACAAATATTATTGTTAATACTGTTATAATTATTCTCATTATTATTGTTGTTGATGATGTTGTCGTTGTTGTTGTTGTTGCTACTATTAAGCCAAAGATTATTAATATTAGAAGCTTTATGTACGTTAAAAGATAGAGTTTCCGTGACAAAATTGTACCTAATACTTAAGTTTACTTTTGATGTCTTGTTATTATTATTATTTATATTATAATTATAATTGATATTATTATTATTATTTTTGTCACACAAACTATTCATTATGCTAGGAATGCGAGATGCATTAATTTCTCCACTCATCCGTTGCCCATTTCTTCCGTCTATCGAATTTTCCACAAGAGCATCATCAACACCGTTATTATTATTATTATTATTATTATTATATTTTTTCTTCCTCTCCCTGTATAGCTTAACCATCATCTTCTCAAATTTCCCATTGGGTCGTGGACATTCCTTGGTCTTATTGTTATTATTATTGTTGTTATTAGTATTATTATTATTATTATTGTCGCTGTTGTTATTCATGCTATTATTGTTGTTACTATTATTCCCAATTCCGCCATAGTTTCCACTTCCGGTTCCGCAATCTTTAATAAGTCTTTGCTGTTGTTGCTCCTGGTTTCGTTCATTTTCCGCTCTGGATGATTTCGTTCCCGAAATATTCGAGGGCCGAAGTTGTATCATAGTGGTGCTGTTGGTGGACCTCCTAATTGGGGCGTGGTCTTCTCGGAGAAAGCCCTCTCTAAAGGCGGCCGACAGTCTAATTTCCGGATTGGATAGAGTTTGGCGTCTTTTCGTTATATACCTGTATATGGCCGCTGCGATTGTTACTAGTAGGATGAATAGTGTGGTCGTCGTTATGACGATTGTTAAGATGGTTGCTGTGGAGATGTTGTTGTTATTGTTGTTGTTGATGCTGTTGTAGGGTTTGATGACATCATAGTTGTTGTTGTTGTTTGCTGATATATCTGTGGGTTTATGTAGTGTTTGTTGGTAGCTTTTTATCTTATAGACTGATTTTTTATCATCATCATCATCATTATCATCGTCATAACCATTATCATCTCCATCATCATCGTCATCATCATCATCATCATCGCAATCATCATCATCATCCTCAAAACGAACCAGTCCGAACTTTAAATGGTTTGAACGCCATTTTTAATTAATTAATTAATTGTTTATAAATTTTATTCTATGATTAATAATTTTAATATTTATATTATTATTATTTATTAGTATTATTAATTATAATAATTATTATTTATTTATTATTTATAATTTTTCAATTCCATTTAGTCTTTTCGTTACGTTTTCAACTAGGCAGAGACTTTATATCACTGACATATAAGCAATATACAATCACATATACAAACATATTATATACAAACATATATATACACGCATAAGTACATTCATTCATACATACATACATACATACATACATACATACATACATACATACATACATACATACATACATACATACATGCATACATACATACATACATACATACATACATACACACACACACACACACACACACACATACACACACACACACACACATACATACATACAGACGGTTCAGTGTCACTCATCATGTTTTGGTTTTAACATACATACATACATACATACATACATACATACATACATACATACATACATACATACATACATACATACATACATACATACATACATACATACATACGAAACGAAACGAAATTATTTATTTGCTTCTCAAAATTGAAAATTAAAAGAAAGCAGGATGACCATAATAGAATTTATATAAAATTCATCTAGTATGGCCACCTAAACAGAAATGTTCCATGTTCACACAAATTTTCAGCAAATAATAAAAATTTTCCCTAAATGATCTATGAGAGGTATGTTAGATGTTAGTTGTTAGTAAATTAACGAACTTAACTATGTTAGCAAAACAGGTGTTAGTTGTTAGTACGATGGTTCATGGTTTATGTATAACAATGTTTGGTATCTATCCAGAAAAACACGGGATAGACATTACATAGTTATCTATATATTTAAGCAATATATAGAACGACATTGTTCTAAAAGTTAAAGAGAAATGTGATGTGATATATGTATGTAATGTATGAAATACATACATGCACACATACATACATACGAAACGAAACGAATATTTTATTTGCTTCCCGAAATAACAATCAAGAAGGCAGGATGACTATGATCGAGCTCGTGATGAGCTCATCTTGCACAGCCACCCTGTCACAAATAAAACAACAAATTGTAAGAATATTTAGGAAAATGTAACATCATATAACTAAATTATTTTGACTAAATCAACAGAACTTAATTCTTAAGTTTAAAATAAAATTTTTCAGTTTCTGCCTAAATTTAACATCAGACATTGAGTCAATTTTAAAGTTGTTCTTTAATGGCAAATTCCAAATTCTTGGTCCTTTGCAATATACGTGGAGGAAGAGAATGTTTGTTTTTGATGAATTTGATCTAATGTAATTTTGTCTCTTGTTGTTGCTACAAGTGTAGTAATGATTGAATATTGATGGTAACTTGTTTGTCAGCTGTTTGTAGACTAAATTAGCCGTGAAGTAGGCATTCACCTGATCAAAATTCAAATTTTTTCGTTGACAAAAATAATGGCAACGTGTGCGATTGCTTTGTTGATGATGTAACTAGCCGTAGTGCCCTCTTCGTTATTAATCGGATGGGATCGGTGATTGTGCGATAGGTACCAGCCCAGACTACGTTGCAGTAAGAGATGTACGGTACGCACATGGCGTTATAGAGCATATTTAACGTTCTTCTTGGAACGTAAAATCGAACTTTGTTGATAACGCCAAGTGCTTTCGCCATTTTTCCTGATACGCAATTTACGTGGTGTCGAAAACTTAATTTTTGGTCAAGGTGGACACCTAGAAATTTAACTGATTTGCTTTCGCTTATTTCTAGTCCATTAATTGTAATCTTATACGGTTCTTTGTAGTTTAGATATTGAACCGGCCCAAAAATAATCATTTGAGATTTTTTGTTGTTCAACGTTAATTTTTTGTTTTGAAACCATTTGACCACTACTTTAATGGCAATATTGGTTTTATTTAAAAGTTCATGAATATTTTCACCTTTACTAAAAATATTAGTGTCATCGGCATAACAAACAAAATCAAAAAACTTCGATGCCTTGGGAAGATCGTTTATAAAGATCACAAACAGTAGTGGACCCAATATGCTTCCCTGAGGAACTCCAAAGTTATTTGTTAGTATCGTCGAATTTTTGTTCTGCCATCTAACAAACTGTTTCCTATCGGTCAAGTAGTTACTAAGCCATCTTAGGGGTGTTCCACGGATTCCATAATAATTTAACTTTTCCATCAAAATGCTGTGGTCGATGCAGTCAAAGGCTATTGACAGATCGATGCAAGTTCCAACGACAAAGTTTTTATTTTCTGCAGCTACTCCAATTTTACGGATCAACTTCACGATTGCCAACCCTGTTGAGTGTTTATCACGGAAGCCAAATTGAGAGTCTAAAATTATGTTATACTTTTGAAGAAAATTGACAATTCTTTTGTACATCAATTTTTCCATAATTTTTGAAAAGGCCGGTAGTAACGCTACAGGTCGATAGTTGGTTATATCGGTATTGGCTGTCTGCTTTGTGCTATTGGAATTATTTTTGCCACTTTGAAACATTGAGGAAATATGCCTGTCGCAAATTAAAAATTTACCAGATAACTCAAAATTTAAGCTGTTGAGTTGATTGTGGAAATAACAATTTTTGAAGGAATGTCATCAACACCACTTGAATATTTGGGTCGTAAACTTTTTGCCGTCTCGACAACTTCTTCAAATGAGGTATCAAGACAAAAAAAGGAATTTGAAAGTTTATGGTGCATTGTTTGCTTCCATTCAGAATTTTTCGTAAAATCTTTCATCAAATTTGGAGCTAGGCTTATGAAGTGTTTGTTAAGTGCATCTTCAGGATTGTCTAAAACCTGTTCATCTGAGGTTAGTAACTTTTCATTTTTATCATCTTTACTTTTATTTATTATTTTTAAAATATTCGACCACGTTTTTTGCTGTTATTTTTTGTTCGTTGAAACAAGTCACTGAAGTATTGTTTTTTTAGCTTATTGTTGAGATTTGAGCAACGTTTGGCAATTGATTTAAATTTCGTGTATCTTATCACGGTTGGATTTTCGAGAAATTTTTTATATAAAGAATTTTTATTTTTGAGTAAAATACTAAATTCTTTTGTAATCCATGGTTTGTTACAGAGAAAATTTCTAGATTTTTTGACATTTCCCATTAAGCAACAGTCATCGAAAAGTTTTTTAAATAGGTCAATGAAAAGTTTGAAAGCATCATTTACATCATTGCATAACAAAACATCTGACCAATCGTTGATACATAAAGCTTCATTAAGTTTGTTTATTCTACTTTTTGAAAAGGAGTAGATTTGTTGATTCTTTACGTATTTGGACTTATTTTTGTTAATGGAAAAACTGATAGTGACAGTGATGGGCAGATGGTCCGATATATCATGAACGTGCACACCACATAACGCTACCTGTTGCGGAAAGTTTGTGAAAAAGCAGTCGATGATTGATTGCCTTTCAACACTGATTCTTGTTGGAAGCGTTATTAACTGATCAAAACTGTAGCAGGTAAAAAGTTGACATAAATACATTTTGTTAACATCATCGTTCGTGTCACTCATATCAATGTTGAGATCACCTGTGATAACAACATGCTTGTTTTCAACGTCTATTTGTTGCAATATAATTTCTAATTGCTGCAGGTAATAGATCGCGTTGCAACTGGGTGGTCTGTATAATACAACAATGACGAAATTTTTGGTTGAAGGGTCAGTCTTTAATTCAATTGCGAAAGTTTCAAAATCTAGACCTCCCAACTTGTTTAAATCATTTCTTGTCTTGAAGGTCAAGTTATTGCTTACGTAGAATCCTACTCCTCCACCGTGTTTGCTCAATCGATTTTTTCCGATGAATTTGAAACCGTTCATACAAATCAAATCTTCTGTACTATCATTAAGCCATGTTTCAGTGATGGCTACGACGTCAAATGTGCACACAAAATTGTTTAAATAATCAAACAACTCATCTGCCTTGTGTATTAAACTTCTGATGTTGATATGCATGAGATTAAAAAATGATTGGAATTATTGTAATGTATTTGTTTAAATTGGTTATTAAATTGGTTTATATTTTCAAATTTTTGGCACCTGTTGTTAAGTGTTTTGCGGTGGTTTTCTTTGTTTGCTGCATTTGTGCTAATCATGTTTCACATTATTACTTTCTTCGGGTTTTTTCTGGTTGAAGCGCCACTCACGAACGATGATGTGCTTCAAAATGATGTCAGGATCTTTCATCTTGCTGGCGTCACAACTTTCGACACACACTCTGAACATTGTGGACTGCTCATCATCATTGTTGTTTTTGTTACCCTCAATCGAATTATTTGTCTTTTTAACAACAGGAAAACACGAAATTACCTTGATTCCATTGGTTGGCAAGTATTCAACAACATCATCACGGTGGCATCGCTGAATGTTGCTCATCATGAAAAATGACTTTTTTATCAGCTGTTTCTCCGCTTTCAATTTGCAATCATTGCTGACTTTGTTTCCAACAATTTTATTTGAAACTTTTTTTTGCAACCTCTGAATATTTCATGACGTTGTTGTTTTGACGATTGGCGTTGTTGCTATCGGTTTCACTGCGATTGGTGCTGCTGTTGTCTGACCGTGGACGCTTGTTTTTGCACAGTACGAGACTGAACGGTAAGTTCTCCACTGGTGTTGTTACTCTGTTTGACCAGAGATTTTTGTCCTGTAGAATGTTATCTTGCTGCGCGTTATTTGTCGTTTGAATTTCGTTATTGACATTTGACGACTTTCGCCAACAAGAGAGTTAAGTTTATTTTTTACATTATCCAACTCGGTAGTGTAAGACAAAAACATTTTGTTAATTTCAGCTTGTTGACTGAACAACATTTCTTTTATTTGTTTGTTAACAAAGTCGAAATTTATTTTCAGCCAGTTTTCCGTGTTTGGTACTTTGTTTATATCAGAACTGCAAAATAATGTTATTCTATCCAACAAATTCTTATTTTTAATATACCTGAATAAAGTCAAGCATACATACATACATACATACATACATACATACATACATACATACATACATACATACATACATACATACATACATACATACATACATACATACATACATACATACATACATACATACATACATACATACATACATACAAACATACATACATACATACATACATACATACATACATACATACATACATACTTACATACATACATACATTCACTCGAGGATCGATTATTGCAACAGTTTATTCTACGGTTTACCCAAAAAGTATGTTGCACAGTTACAATTAATTCAAAATCGGGCTGCCAAGTTGTTAACTGGTGGTTCATATTTTGATCATGTTACTCCTATTCTCTTCAATCTTCATTGGTTGCCCGTTCAACAAAGAATTGTCTTCAATTGTCTTACTGGTGTATAAAAGCATTAATGGATTAGCGCCGAAATATTTAATGGATCGAATTGTTCCAAGAAATGCACCGTTACAGTGTCAGAAGTTACGGTCAAACGATTTAGATTTGTTAACAATTCGACAAACTCAGCTTGCTGTTGGTTGCAGAGATTTCGCTGTTATGGGACCGAAGATTTGGAACAGTTTGCCGGTTGACTTGCGAAATCGTGGGTTGCCAATTACTGAATTTTGAAGAAAGCTAAAGAACCTTCTTTTCAGACAAACTTTTCATGATATGATTTTATTGAAGTGAAACATTTAATCAAATTTTGCATTAGCCCATTCAATCAACTTTTACATTATTAGCGCCTTTGAGAACAATAAAGGGCGCTTTATATATAAATAATCTAATAATAATAATACATACATACAAACTGGGCAAAGTATGAACAACTGATTCAAGATTTAAACAAGAAAGGATACAAAACCAGGTTCTAAGCTGTTGAGGCTGGTGCAAGAGGAACAGTGGGAGCGTCGATGTAGCGACTTTTCAGAGTTGGGTCTGTCAGCAGGCAGGAATCGTACAGCATGCCTGAAGAAAGTTATTAGTAGCGCAGAGCAAGCTTCGTATTGGTTGTGGCTGAATAGAAATGAAAAGGAGTGTAGGCTAAATTAGCAAGCCTTCGTATGGAAATTAAAAGCTGAATTTTGGTATAAATAGCAGATCAACACCGCTGAAAAACCAACAGTCATCGAGAAGTGTCCGAGTGATCAAAGAACGCGGCCCGGTTCCCCGAGAATGTGAGGAGGTAGTTTAGGGCCGAAACATTTGTCTTCAGGGATTCCTCCTCTGAAGACTTCTCGATGATTTGGCTCAACGGACTTCTCACATGCATTCATGCATGCATGCATACGTACACACATACGTACATACATGCATGCATACGTACATATATACACACAAGCAACAAGTGGTGGATCTAGATGAACAGTGAACACACTATAGTTCGATTCTTTTTAATGTGAATATAGTGAGTTAAGTTAGAAATTTTGTACTGGGTTTATTCAGTGGCGGATCTAAAGGGCATTATTGTTATTAGAATTCAGTAAAACTCAATTTTTAGTTAAAAATCAGCAAAAATTGTCTCGATGAACTAAAAAGTATGACTAGACTAATTTTAGTCCCTGTACTTATAAATATACATTCGGCAGCATGCATGTGTGCAGCTGAGGCAACTCAACATTTGTCTTTCGCTACATTATATATGAGTATATGTATGTATAGAATTATCTCAGAGCTTGAGTTTGTACGAGTGTGTGCGTGCGTGTACATGTGCTTGTCCACCCATTCTGATATTTAGATGTTGATCCACAAGATATAAATAGTCTTGTAACTATTATAATTTTCCTCCTTACTTACATGCATCTTCATCGTTATTGCATCATCTTCGTCGTTGTATTCATATTTCTTTATTTCTCTCTCTCTCAATCTCTCTCCCTGTCTGTCTCTTTCTTTCTCTCTCTCTCTCTCTCTCTCTCTCTCTCTCTCTCTATCTTTCTATCTCTCATGATCCAAATTTTACAATTTTATACAATTTATTATTTATTGATTATTTGTTGTGGTCATTCTCATCATCATCATCATCTTCATTCACATTTATCATCATCGTCGTCTGTTTCTCCAATATTGGGTACCCCCAATTTTTCATCATCACAATCATCATCGTCATTATTCACTATCGCAGTCAGTCGTCGTCGTCACGTCAGCTGCAACGATAGCGACACTAAAATAAGCTGTCTTCTAGAAATAGAAATTTAATTTTGGCATCGAAAACTCCTACGCACTTTCTTCATACATACATACATACATACATACATACATACATACATACATACATACATACATGCATACATACATGCATACATACATACATACATACATACATGCATACATACATGCATACATACATGCATACATACATACATACATACATACATACATACATGCATACATACATACATACATACATACATGCATACATACATGCATACATACATACATACATACATACATGCATACATACATGCATACATACATACATACATACATACATACATACATACATACATACATACATACATACATACATACATACATACATACATACATACATACATAGATACATACATTTACGGTTATCTACATGTTGAACATCAAAAAATAACACCAAGCAAATAGTTATATAATAGTTATATAATTCAAATATATGAATAAGTTGTGTGATACGCCAAATTCTGTACACAACGATCAGCTTATAATTTATGCATATTTGCATTACCCAAGTTAAAGCACAAAGAAAATTGTCCAGCTCACCGCACAATTAGTGATGTTGTAATTATTTGTCATGTATACCTAGCCTAACCTTTAACATACCATGTTCTTAAATTATGTGCTTATGTATCTCTCTCTCTCTCTAAATATATATATATATATATCTTTATATATATATATAGATATAGATATATATATCGGTCATTCTTCGTCAACTTGAACGATTTAAAAAAAAGTCCACGCCCGACCATCTCTGATTTTTTAAAAATTTGAACAGTAAGTACCTCAATGTATTTCATCAACAAAATAAATTTTTTATAAAAAAATTTCAATTATTTTTCAAGTTATGAAGATTTTTGTGACAGCATCCTCAAATTTTTGAGCGATTTTTTCAAAACTTGTACCTATGTAGAACGCTATATCTCTTGAACTAGCCAACATATCTTGATGAAATTTTTTGTGCATATCAGTGAAACAATGTAATAACAAAAAAATAAATGTTATTGTCTCGAATCAAAAGAAATTTTGAACAAAAAATCTAGAACAAAATGAATTTTTTGAAAATTTCACCGATTTCAAAACAGCGTAGCTCAAAATCTATCGCAAAATAAATAAATATTTTTTGTTATTTTAGAAGTACCTTATAGTCATAAATAAATCACAAAATTTCGTTAAAATCTGTATTGAACTTTTTGAGCTATCGAGCTCAAAATGTCAAAAAAATGAAAAACTTCTTTTGTTTGGCGCCATATTTAACTATGAAGAACCAAACGTTTTTTAATTTTTAAAATTTGTTTATATAGTGCTTTAATAGCTTAACAACATATTAAAAAATAAAATTGGCGTTTGCTTTCTTTGAAAAATAAAACAACTTCAAAAACAGGCAAAACAAATTTTTTTCAAGTGTCAATTTTTTTAATTTTTTTCAATTTAAAATTATTATACAACGTGCTAATGTGTTTAAAAACAGTTTCAGGAAGAGTTGTGAATTTTTCCAACATAAGAAATGTTATCATCAGGTATAAGAATCAAAATATGTTTAAATGGTACATAGCAAATATCTACATTTTTAGGCCAATATATATATATATATATATATATATATATATATATATATATATATATATATATTATGTAGCTTTATGATCCGTCATGTGCAATTATCAAAATATAGTATATACACGTGCACAAGTTCTTTTACACAAAGATCAGCTTATAATTTATGCATAACCCATGTTATAGCATAAAGAAAATTGTCCAGATTACCTCACAATTAGTGATGTTGAATTCAATAAAATTTTTTTTTCTATTTCTAACATTTTTAAAATAGATAGACGCTTAAATCCGGCCCTAAATCCGGCCGGGGCCGGATTCGACCGGATTTGAAAAAAAAGCCGGATTTTGGCCGGGGCCGGAGCCGGGACCGAACTTCGGTGCATCCCTAATACATACATACATACATACATACTTATATACATGCATACATACATACATACATACATACACACACACATACATACATACATACATACACCACACACGCACATACATACATACATACATACGTACATACATACATACATACATACATACATACATACATACATACATACATACATACATACATACATACATACATACATACATAAACACACACAAATACATACACACGCACAGATATACATTATGCATTTGCGTGTATGCTTTGCGTATGCGCATGTTGTGCAAGCAATATAGCTGTTGTTGATAGATTGAATGGATACCGCCATCGGTTGAGTATCTTCGTGTACATACATGTACGTGTTTTTTATGCGTGCGTATGTATGTGTGTATGTTTTTTACTTATATATGTATGCATGGATGTATGTATGTTAAAACCAAAACATGATGAGTGACACTGAACCGTCAAACATCAATGTATGTATGTATGTATGTATGTATGGATGTATGTATGTATGTATGTACGTATTTATGTATTCCAACAACTCGAAAAATTGCAGAATCTAAAGGTACAGCTGAAAAAGTGAACAAAAATAGGAACGCATTCACAAAAAAAGACAACGTTGGTAATAATAATTTGTCAAGTAATAAAAATCTGTGGTCGGGCATTCCATGAAGTACAGGTGAGGATAATACATATCCATTTATATTGGTAGCCAAAAAACAGAGGAAACAAACACAATATAATCACGACTGTCAGTCAGATAGCGACTTTAATAATAAGTTTTAAAATAATAATAAGTAATAAAATAATTTAGTTAATACAAAACCAATTAACAAAATCATTGGCACAAAAGTTGTCGAAAATTGCAAACTTCAGGCTAAAAAAGTGCTTATTAAAAAGTCATTCATATTTATGAGCAATTTTTAAAAATGCCACAAAGACGACGTTGTTGGATATCTGAAAACCAACGGTATTAAAGTGATATCATGCTTCCCTGTCTTGAAACGTTCACTGGATGATGATGGTGCAGATAACAAAGTAGATGAACATTCCACAAAGTTAAGAATTTGCGTTAAAAAAAGTAACGTTGATAAAATAAAAGACCCCGAGATAATGCCTAACCCCATTATCTTACGGGACTGGAAGTTTGGAAAAAAAGAATATGTCACAAGTGGCTAACTTAATTAATTTAAATAGATGTTCACTATTGCAGCACAAGTTCATTGAACAGTCGTTTTAGTGAAGGAAATCAAAGAAATGAGTTTCCACTATTACATCTAACTTCCAGAAGCTTATTTAATAAAACGTGTGACCTAGAAATGCACCTGAGCCTCTTGCCATTTTCTTTCACGGCTATTGTGGTGTCAGAGACGTATCTGAATGATCAGACGGCTCCATTACTACGACTACCTAATCATAATTTTGAATGCCTCAACCGCAGTGAAAGATTGGGTAGAGAAGTGGGGATATTTGTTAACAAAAATATTGTGTATGAAATTTGTAAAGGAGAAAACGATCAAACAGAAAATCTAGAAGTCTTAACTGTTAAATTATTGTTTAAAGGGAGACAAACTGTTAGAATCATAGCAGTGTACAGACCTCCAAACACGTAGATCTGTATCAAGTTTTGAATTATTGTTAAAGGACAGTAAGACCTAATTGCTCGTTCTAGCAATAAACTAATATTTCGAAATTTATTCTCAAGTTGTAGTTTTTATCCATCTAATTAATTTGCCTACAAGAACGTCCATTACTTCTAAATCATCGCTAAATAACATTCTCACCAATGTCTATGAAAGCCATCACAGTGGTGTAGTAACATTAGATACATCAGACCATTTCCCAATATTTTGTCTGTCCCAAAATTCGGTCTTTAATATTAAACAGTCATCAACACTTCAGAGAAGCTTCTCAAAAGTTGTTGTATGTAATATCAAAAAAGGCCTACTCAACCCTTCAGAGAAACTTCTCAAAAGTTGTTGTACGTAATATCAAAAAAGGCCTACGCGAAGTATTATAAATTGAGACTGTGTCCTCAACTGTGATGATGTGAATCAGTGTTGTGTCAATTTTTATCTCGCAATTGATAACATTTTTGATGATCATGCGTCTATAAAGATATCCATATCTTTTTTAAAAATTCTCTGTATTCAGAAAACAACATAAAAAACAGAGTTACAGGACACCGACATACCTTTTATATTT
>NW_008705557.1:87346-99478 GCF_000326865.2 Helobdella robusta
TTGTTGCAGGTAAGTCTGCTTCGTAATGGTCCTAAGGTTTGGAATGAAATAACTCCAAATGACATTAAAAATATTTCTAATTTATTACTTTTCAAAAAGCGCTTGAAGATTTTTATGTTGAATCAGCATCCTGTGTAATGACTTGTTTTTTATTTTTCTGATTGTCAATGGCGTCTGTTTTGTATATTATGTTTAAATTGTACAATAGCATTCCATCTACTTTGAATATTTTATATCTGTGGGGACATTCATGTTTTATTTTCAAATTTGTGAATTTTAGTTCATGCAGAAATTTCATTTTGTCACCTCATATTTTACATTTTATTTTAGGTTGGCAGTACTTGTTGAGCTAGTCATAGCTCGTTACGGTCCCCCGCTTGTTTGGCAAATAAACAAATAATAATAATAATATTTAAAATTGTGTATACGATTGTGTTTAGGCTGTTTTTGTGTGTATGTGTGGTTGTTTGTTTTTATGTATGTTTTCTTCAACCAATCAATCAACCAGCCAACTAACCAAACACTCAATCAATTAATGAACCAACCTAACCATCAACCAACCAACCAACCAAACAATCGACAGATAGATTTAAAATGCATGGAATTTGTTATTTCACAGGCAAGGCTCCCGCTTAAAGTTTATCTAAAATGAAATTTGAAAAATTAAAAATCGTTCTAAATAGAATTTCTCCATAAATTTGATTAATTCAACGTTACTACATTTGAGACAATAGTTGACACAATCATTAACAACACATTTCAAAATAAAATAAATTTAATTAAATTATATAAAATACGCAAAACAACATGTATTTAATATTGGTAATTCAACCTAAATCCGTCATTTGATGAATTTTTGGGTAATTTTATTGATCATTTGTGGCTTAACTAAGCATTTATAAGACCTTTTCAGCCATCACTATGTACATATTTAAATTCACTTTTAACCGGTTTCAGAAAAAATATTTCGAAATAAATTGGATAGAAAGATGTCGGCCTCGAAATATCGTCAGGAGATGCCCCCACCTGGCGGGTATGGCATGGTCGATTGGGCGAAAAAGATTCCCAGAAAAGGAATGGGTGGTTTGTAATTGGGAATAGTTAAATTTATTTTTTTTTTTCTAATTTAATCAAGGTCATCTGCATCTGTGCTGTGAATTATTAAACTTATAATAAAAAAATAATTTGTAAAGTTAAAAATAATTATTATTATAAATTATTATTTGTAATTATTTGATTGATTGATTTATTGATAAACTAAACACATATGCAACCATTTAATACCAAGCATAAAGTATAAAATAAAGGCCATTATTAATTATAAATTATAATTTATAAATAATATGTTATTTATTCACAAAGGGTATGCCATATTTGGGGCCTTTTTTGCTGTCACCACAGCAGGCTGGGTTGGGTACTACTTTGAGAGGAAGATCAAAAAGTATAATTATATATAATAAAATAATTATTATATTCGTAATAAATAATAATAATTATATTATCATATAATAATTTCATTCCTTTTACAAATTTTCTTAGTGGTTTTAACAACAAAACATGCAGTGCGCATAAATACAAGCGAATCAACATATTATTATTACTCCATACATTGTATGTGATAGGTAAGGATCACAGTGCTTTCAAACCCAGTTACTGCATGTGTAGAGCCAGGCATCTTAACCAGTTTGACCACTTCTCCTTCCTTAGATATAAATAAACTATCTAACTATAAGCTGTTTAGTATTTGAATAGTGTAAGATTTACCCTGTCTTCTATTAGGTACTTCTACCTGTGTTATATTATATCTATTAATTCTTCTATTTAATAAATAATTAAGAATAATTTATTTTAAATTAAATAAATAAATATTCTATTCAATAAATAAATAATTATGAGTAATTTATTTTAAATTTAAATTATTTTGATCGAAGTAAACAGAGGCTAGAAATGAACGATGCCAGACTGGCTGTAGCGCCGCTATTTGTTGCTGAAGAGCAAAGAATGTTTGACATTTATTAATTTATTTATCTATCTATTTATTATTTTCTGTTGTTATTATTAATTATTATTATTATTACTGTATTGTTTTTATAAACCTGCAAATGATGTTTAATGTTGTGTATATAAACACACACACACACACACACACACACACACACACACACACAGTTAAACCTTTTCACACACACACACACACGTACACTTAAACACACACTTAAACCTTTTCACACACACACACACACACACGTAAACACACCAACACACACACACAGGTACCTAAAACGTCTGCGAGAGAATAGGGACGAGGAGAATGAACTGATGAAAGACGTGCCGGGCTGGGAGACTGGAAAGTTCGAAGGTCAGCCGGTCTACCACAGCAGTCACGAGAGGTTCCCCTACGTGGATATGAAGGAGTATTATGCCCACTCAAAATATAGTGACATGTTTGATAGGGTCTACTTCATGAGGAAGTTGTGATAGTAATGATGGTGGTGATGGTGCTGATGATCATGATTGTGGTGGTGATGATTGTGATGGTGATTATTGTGGTGGTGATGATTGTGATGGTGATGATTGTGATGGTGATGATAGTGATGGTTTGGTGAGAATGATGATGATTGTGAGGGTGATGATAGTGATGGTTTGGTGAGAATGATGATGATTGGGAGGGTGATGATAGTGATGGTTTGGTGAGAATGATGATTGTGATAATGATGGGTGTGATGATGACGACGACGATGATGATGATGATGGTAATTTCGATGGGACAATGTTCGTGAAGTTGGTGGTGGTGGCGATGATGATGATGACGCTTAGAGTTATTGTAGAATCAATGTATTATCTTTTGTAATAAATAACAATAATAATAAATAATAATAGTTTTAATTAAAATAAAAATCTTACGTGTCTTACACGTAATTAATGATGATAAGACTGTCAATTAGTTAATTTATTAATTAGTTAATTAATTTACTAGCCATGTTCTTATCTGTTCTTTATTTTCTATGTACACCAATTCGTAATGCAAACTCGTTTGTGTATTTGCGTGTGCACGTGCGCGCGTGTGTGAGTTTTTGGTTTGTATGTTTGTTTGTTGGTTTGTATGTTTGTTTGTATGTATGTAATATATGTTTGTATATGTATGTATGTATGTATCTCTCTTTCTCTCTCTTTTCCCTTTCTTTCTCTATTTCTCTTTCTTTTCTTTCATCTTTCCATCTCAATCAAGTCAGTTCGCATCAATATCTATGTATGTATGTATGTATGTATGTATGTATGTATGTATGTATGTATGTATGTATGTATGTATGTATGTATGTATGTATGTATGTAATGTATGTATGTATGTAATGTATGTATGTATGTATGTATGTATGTATGTTTGTCTGTGTATGCATGCATATATGAATGTGTGTGTGTATGAATGTAATTCTGTATGGATGTGTATGTGTGTTTGTATAATTGTGTACATATTATTGTATGCAGTAATTTATGAAATCTGTCGAATTTCTAGCGTTAGATTGTTTTCCGTTAACATTCCTCAATATTCCTAGCCAAAGTCTTATCATTATTATTGATTTCATTAAAGTTGGGATAATTTTCCAACTCGTTCTCGATTTCTATTTTAATTTAACTCGAGAATAAATTGGAAATCTTTACATTATTCTAACTTTAATGAAATAAATAACGACGAAAAGACTTAGGTTAGGAATATTG
Source organism: Helobdella robusta (assembly GCF_000326865.2). NCBI lineage: Eukaryota > Metazoa > Annelida > Clitellata > Rhynchobdellida > Glossiphoniidae > Helobdella > Helobdella robusta. The sequence continues at coordinate 91,064 of NW_008705557.1, forward strand.
ACAAATTTAACAGAAAAATATCCGACACTAACGATTCGGTAGATTTCATCAATTAGGTCTTTATAAATTATGGTCTTTTACCGGCATATTAATCTATGCCATTATTCTAAAGATAATTAATCTATGTATACAAAGTACGTTCGTGTGTGTGCGTGTGTGTGTGTGTGTGTGTAGAGACGCACCGAATGTTCTGCCAAAATTTGTCATGGCTACGTTCATTTTTAATGGTTGAGTAGTGCAATTTTCGTTCAAGTCAACAATTTTTTTGGATTTCAGAGCAATAATTGTTTATTATTATTAAAGGGAAATTAATCTTGGTCATCGTAGTGGTTGAAACAGCTGATCTTGAGGTAGAAATTAAATATTATTTCGGTAAAAATTTGGCTGAAAATGAATAATTCTCACAGTTGCTTCATTTTCGTTCTAAAAATTAAAATTTTGAGTTTCTTAGTATTCGCCTGCGGTTGATTTGTAGATCAATTATAATATCCTCTGGGCTCTCTGAAGTTATTGAAGTTGATTACTACTATGACTAAACATAGGATTCATGTCTAGATTGTAATGTATGTGTTTGTGTGTGTGAACGTACGTGTGGATGTTTTTGTGTAGTGATGATATAGTAATGATAATTTTATTTATCCTATACCGCGTACAACCGACGTTCATCTGAACATTGAATTGTGAATTTTTTTAAGAATGTGCGTATCTCGCGAATCGAACTTTCAACTGCTAATTACATCAATCTATCAATCAGCCATTCAGATACCATCAATCTATCGGTGAATTAATATTTTTAAGTTCACATCGATCAACCAATGACACCAATCGGTCGATCAATCAACCATTCCTATCAACCTGATTTCGTGAAGTTCGGTCGAACTTTCAGCCTACATTTTGGTGAAATATTAAAATATGCATCAATCAATCGATTCATCAATCAGTCAATCAATTAGTCGATCGGATTTCTCAAATCACATCAATCAATCAGTTGTATCAAATTTTGCCTATTTCGAAACGAACTTTTAAGACATTTAATCAGTCATTGAAATTTCACAATCACATGAGTCGATCGATCAGTAAATAGATCAACCAATCAATCTATCAATCGGTCTATCAATCACTCCAGTCAATCAATCAGTCAATCAACCAAGTAAATCAATCAAGCAAACAATTCAGCCAATCAAATTTCGATGATCATAAATTAATCATAAATTTTACGACGACTTTGATGATTTTACAACCACTGCCGCATTTTAATTGGGTCATGATCTGAATAATTATGCCAGGTCAACTCGCGGACAGCCAACCGGAATCGACCTTGATTGTTAAAAGGTAACATGAAGTAAATGGTCCTTGTTTGGCGATAGCATAAAGGCAAAGCTGATGATGAACATTTCGCTTCTCGTGTTATCTAATTCTCTATATCTAAGTCTTCTTATTTCGTCTGCTAGTCATCGATTTCTGTAAAGGAGATTTCTTATCATTCGGCTTAATTATTTATAAAGAAGATTTGTTTAATTATCCCGAACTGAAGAAGATATATCTCTGAATTCTGGTACATACTGATCAGGAATCTTTCGGTATGTTCGTTTTCTATTTCATTTTTCGAATTGCATTTAGTGTTCAGTGCTCTGGTTTATAGTATTAGTGTATGTTATTTTTATTTGCACATTTTTACGGATATTAAAGCGTAAAGGGTGATAGGTTAGTTCAACATTTTATTGCAGGGCATTTTAATTTAAGAATGCAGCGCTTAAGCATTAAAAATGAGAGCCATGTTGTGTTTTTTATGTAACAACATTTGTAATTAGCTGATTAAAAAGTACATCTTTAGTAGGATTTTTCTGATTGGTTGAAAATGTAAGCTTAGCAAATTTTACTGTGTAAGATGTATATATATATATATGATGTATTATAACCGGTGTCTTGCAAAAAACACTTGGCTTTAATTTATTTTATATCATTTTTTTATAAAATTTGTTTTTATTTCGTTAAGAGTGAACAAGCGAATATGATTTAAAAAGGTGATTTATAATTTATGGGGTTGAATTCTCCATTTGCAATGTGCATTTCCCAGTTTTATAAATCAAAAATAAATGGTGATTCTCTTTTTGCCTTTATTTTTGGAAGGAAAAACAAATGATGGCGCACATTAATAAATAATTGTTACAATGAGCATTTGAAATAGTTTAAAATGATAGTTTCTGATGATTTGTTTGCTTAACTCACGTCCGCAGGTACGCCACCACTACTACAGTGTCGACCACGACCACACTTGTGTCGCTTGCTTCAGCAGCAGGAACAACAACAACAACAACACTAATCAAATCAATCCGTCATCAGTCAGTCAATCTGTCACTAACTTCACTATCTCAGCAATAGCATCATCAAATAAAAAGAAAAACAGCAACAGTGCAGTGCAGTAAGTTTGATATCTTAGTGTTAAATTTATTTATTCTTTAATAATTTAATAATAGTTTAATTTTAATTGATTTATTCTTATTTTTAAATCAAATGCATAAATTAAATAAAACTCGATTATTAACTTTTATCTGAGAGATTAACTTTTTTAATTTAGCTACAAGGAAGGAAAGAAGCTGCCTTCACAAGCTCTTATTTATAATTGCCAGTGAAGAAGTAAAATTATAAAATACCAAAGAAATATGGACCCGGTTAGTTTTTTAATCACATAGTTATAATTCTTTATTCATTATATAATGTTAATATTATAAAATTATATTATTCAAATTATTCACTCTGAATATCTTTTACAGAGTGTAGCCGTCAGCGTTTCATATTCGCAGAGCGACTCATCGTCTTCTTCTCATAACAACTTAATGTACACACCAGCATCTCAGTCTAATTCTAATCCTTCGAATTCTTCCAAACCAAAACCTGGAATTTTGGTATCTCAGCACAAAGGGATGACACTGTATACACAACTGAATCCGCCTGCTGCGGACTTTGATGATCAGCGCGTATATGGTAAAAATTTATATTTGAAATTCAAGCTAAACAAGAGCTTATTTGATACATATTTGATTTACAAATACTTTGACGACCAGCGACTCTACGGTTAGTTTTGTTTTAATTTAGGATCATCTGGTCATTTTTACAGTTTTTTTATTTTTGATCATCTGGTCATTTTTACAGTTTTTTTTATTTTTGATCATCTGGTCATTTTTACAGATTGCTTCTAATTTTATACTTGTATTATTGCTACTATTTTTATTAATTATAATTTATAAATTATGATAAAAATATGCGAAAGTGGAATAATTATTTATTAATGGACGATCCCTTAGATGACTCTCTGGCTCCTCCGTTAACGTGTCCCAACCTGAAGGATTTCATAGATTACTACCAGTTGACTTCGTATACGTTGGAGAATGCATTGCAACAAGTCGAGTACTACTTCTCGCCGTAAGTATTTGCTGCTGTTGTCGTTGTTTGTCCTCTCACTTCATTCTGTTTATATATTCCATTTTTATGGTTCATACCAACATGTACTGACTGACTGATTAACTAAATGTCTGTTCAATTTTCCAAATCAGACCAAATCTGGTGAAAGACAAGTTCATGCTCCAGTCTAAGGATAGCGACGACTTCATCGACATCGGATTCGTCAGCAACTTCGGCAAGATGAAGTTCATCCTAAGAGACATGAGTGAAAACCAGCGACGAAGGATAGTGACTCTGATGCTGAGAGGTTTGTTAATTCACTTTTATTATATCTATTCATTAATACTTGCTTCCATCTACATTTATATCATAACTTCATAACTTGCACTACTGCTGGCCACCATACAATTGGGTCATCATCTTTTGGTTATTCTCATTTTTAGACAATAATTACAAACTATCATTTTGTATGGTTTTGTCGGATCGTACTGGCTAACTTTTTAATATTATTAAATTATTTAAAGCCATTTTGTATTTTATTTTGTACACACACACATGCACACACAAATGCATAGACATGTGAATACAAACCAATGTATATACTTGCAGATTCACCCATGGTCGAGCTCAATGCCACAGAGACGAGAATGAGGAGCATTCCGTTGAGCGCAATGATTAGAAATGTTCTCGTCTTCCGAAACATCCATCCATCTTGCACAGCGGACGACATCAAGAATCTTGTTAATAGTGAGGCTACTGGGAGAGGGTGCAACTGCTTCCCGGCCGACCCGCTCTATCTCCCACCGCTCTCTTCATTCGCACAGGACTTGTACCAGGACACCAACCAGTGGCTGGTCCAGTTTGAATCAGAAGAGGCTGCAACGAGTATTTATCAAATAGTTACTAAGGGGATTTCACTACTGGACAACCAGGTCTTTGTTAGGGTGCTCCTTCAATCCTCCACAGCCTACAACAATCTGCTCTTACCTGCGCCTGGAATGAGGCTATCAGATTTTAACCCAGCCTCCTCCGAGCAGTACATGATAAACTATATTTCGCCAAATCAGATCATCTACCAGCAGCCATCCCTGCCACCTCATCAGCCTCAGCAGCTGCTCCAATTTCCAAATTCTTTAGGAAGTCTACAGCAGCAACAGTCTGGCCTGCAGATGGCCCCACAACAGGCGCCACTACTGCCAACGACGACGTCTAATTATGACGCAACTCTAACGCACGTCATAAATCAGCAGCAACTCCAACACCCTCCACCCCCGACTCCCCAACGGCAATATTTATACCCGGCCGCGCTGCACACTGCATCCATACCTGTTCAAGGAATTCCACCCAACAGCCAGTTTAGGCAGCAACCACAACAGACACCACAGCAACAACAGCATCACCAGCCGCAACCACAAACGCAGTTGCAGCCCAAGATCTATCAGCAGTTTCCGACCCAAGGAGGCATCATCTATCAACACCCGGTTTGTCTTTACATATACTAATTGTATTGTGTTGTATTATGTACTGAATTATACTGTATCCTTTCATTGTATTGGTAGAAATATTTAACTTTATAAAATCTTTATTTTTAGAATCTGACTCTACTGCCACAGGCGACTCCGTTCGTATGCCCTCAGCTGTTCTTCGACCCAACAGGAGGAGGAGTTAGTTTTGAATTTTTAAATTAGAATTTATTTTTTTGATTGTTGAATGAATAAACAATGAATGAATAAAAAATACATATAAATATTCATGAATGAACGAAAAAATGAATAATTTAATAATTTATTCTTGCAGTATGTGCCGGTTCAATTCCCGCCGCAGCAGTTAGTGACGTTGGGGTTCAACAACAGGCTCAGGGGTCCGATTGTTGTCAACCCCAGCCCTAACCCACCTATGGTCATCCCGCAACAGCCTCCTCCTGCCCCACCACAACAACAACAACAGCCACCTACTCAGCAGCAGCAGCAGCAACAACCGCAACAGACGCAACAGCTGCAACAACCGCCACAACAAATAGTACAACACCAAGTGATTGCCACGTCGACGACAGCCACTACTTTTTCGCCAGCTGCTGCTAACAGCGGCAACAACAACAGCAGCTACATGCAGCACCAACATCAACAACAAATGCTGCACCAACATATGATGCATATGTCAACGGCCATCAACAACAACAACAGCAGTAACATAGGTTTGCAACAGCAACAACCTCATCAGCATGCTGGATATGGCGTTGCGAGCGTCGGCCAGAACAGCAGCAGCAACAACAAACAAAGGATATACAATGGAAAGAATCCAAAATATCAAAATAAAAACCAGTTGCAACAACAGCAACAACAACAACAGCTGCAACAACAACAGCAGCAACAACAACAACAGCACATAAATCAAAACATTCATCTGTTCTTACAGCAACATCAGCAACAATCCCAACAACAGCAGCAGCAACAACAACAACCACACATACCTCTTCCACAACCACCTCCCCAGCAGCTGCAACAACAACAACAACAACACTATCATCAGCTACAACAACCACAACAGCAACAGCCAACCACAACAGCTGCAACTACCCAATCCAGCAGCGTTAAATCAGAACTCCTATCTCTGAGAACTGTGACTACGCCTGACGACTCTGCAGCGCCATCTGCAAACAACAGCGCGCCATCTTTTGTCAGGCAACTGAATAAACTGAATCTTGAGGGCTCTGGCAATAGTAGCAGCAGTCTGGCCAGCCACAATCCTCCCAGCAACAACAACAACAACAACATCAGCAGTGTTAGTAGTAGCAGTAACACCACGGATATCAACGTTAATCACGCTATTACCAAATGGCATCATCAGCAGCAACAACATCAGCAGCAGCCTGTGCAGCAGCAGCACCAGCCACAACACCATCAACCACAAGAAATCACCTTTCACCAGCAGCAGCAACCACAGCAGCCACAGCCAGCTCAACACCACCACCATCAGCAACAACACTACGGCAGTAAAAACAGCTACCAGGCCCATGATCAACTCAACTTTCACCACAACGCGTATCAGGGCTACCATGGCAACAATGGCAACAACTACCATGGCAACAGCACTTTTCATTTGCAACAGCAGCAACAGCAGCACCACGGCCATTATGGACAGTCGTCTGTCCAGACCAACTGGCGTGGCTCGAGGGACTATAATGGTAGATTTGGGACGGGTGGTAACGTAGGAGGACGTGCTCGACGGGGCGGCAAATTCGACGACCCCTATAGGAATCGCAACAACAACAACAACAGTAACAACAGCAGGATTCCTCAACAGCAGCAACAACATCAACAGCAACAGCATGTTGCGTCGAATGCTGCTAGTCAGCAAGCTACTCAGCAGCTGCAACAGCCACCGTCTCCTAGCAACAGCGAACTGGACAACTCAAACTTTCCTCCTTTGACGTGCAATGTTAGTGAAAGGTTTCCTGTCTATGAAAGAACATTTGTAAGATTTTAAATTAAACAACACGGATGATTTTCTGACTTAATTTGTTTGCACTCCAGATCCAGGCATCCGGTGCTCCTTCAAGCCAAGTGGAGTCGACTGCTCATCATGTGCATCAGCAGTCGTCACCACCCTCGCCGCCAACTTCATCGACATCTCTGCATCACAATCAGCAGCAGCAGCAGCAGTCACCACCAGGATCATTGGGGCCTTCAGGTCAACACAACATCCCGACATCAACGTTCATGACGTCATCCTCCATGAAGACGACAGCAGCACAACAGTCCGGAAACAAACTAGTTACTCCCCCGAACAAGCAGCAGCAGCATGCATCAACCACAACAGCCGCCATCACAGAGTTGAGTCCTGGAGACCACCCGGAGAGAGCCAAAATGAGTTATGCACAAATCATCAAAGGAAAGGAATCAGCATTGATGATCCCACCAGCCTCTGTCTTAACATCTGACCAGTCCATCCTTGCTGTTGGCAAGAAAGAAGCCTCAATGACGTCACCGACTTCAACAACAAGTAGCAACCAGCAAGCTACTGCAGCTGTTCGCAGCCTGAAAAGCAACGACTCGTCCAGCTGCGAGGACATCACTGAGACAGCTGAACCAGAAGCGAAAGAAGACGAGGCAATGCTGTCACATCATCAGCAAGCAGCAACAGCAACAGCAGCTGGTCCAGCTACTTCAAATGCTGCTCCTTCTACGAATACCTCTTCAGCAACTGCTTCCGCCACAGGCAACTGCATGTCGACATCCTCGTCGTCGTCATCCTCTGGCCCTATGATGCACAGAAACCGACAACAGCATCAGCAACAGCATCAGTCGTTCTCTCGGAAAGGTGGCGCGGGAGGCCACAGTAGCATGAAAAGAGGCGGTGGAAGCGGCGGTGGGAGCGGCGGTGGTGGTGGCAATAGTAGCCGCTACTACTACAACAGCAGCAACTCCAACAAACAGTGCTTTTGAATTTGAAATGTAATCATTGTTGCTGTTATTATCGCGAGAATGATGATGAAATTCTTTGCTCTCCTTGTGGTGATGAGAATTATGAAAAGGACTTTTTAGCGGAGTGCAAGGAGTGCACGGACATGTAATTATGTAATTGAGTGAGTGAGTGAGAGTGAGTGATGTATTATTTTTTACAATGATGATAACATATTCTACCATTAAGCAGTTGTCAGCATTTGTATATCTGTTAGAATAGTGATGTATGATAATGAGAGGATATCATCTGATAGATGGCAGGTCGTATGATGATATCATTTCATAGATGGTATGATGATATCATTTCATAGATTTTATTTAAATCATTTGATGATATCATTTCATAGATGATACGGTGCTAAAGTTGATTAAACTTCTGATATGTTTATGGACAATGGATAATAATATTATATTATAATTACTTTATTATAATAATAATAATAATATTATAATTATATTATTATAATATTATTATTATTACTTGTAATTAGGATCGTTTTGTTTGCTGTTTAATAAAAAAAAAATTTAATGGAGTTTATAGATGAGAAAC
>NW_008705557.1:99528-102299 GCF_000326865.2 Helobdella robusta
TGTCGGCAGCTTATTCGAACCACTCTAGACCGAAGTTGCGGTCGAACCCGGGAACTTCGAGATGACCAGAGGAGGAATTTCGCAACAACAACAGCATCATCATCTTACAACATCGCCGTCGTCGTCATCAATCATCAACAAAAAATAACTAACCTGTTTTGTATTGTATTTTATTTCGCCTTACTTTCTTACATACATACAAACACATACATACAAACACATACATACATACAAACACATACATACATACAAACACACATACATACATACAAACACATACATACAAACACATACATACATACAAACACATACATACATACAAACACACATACATACATACAAACACATACATACAAACACATACATACATACAAACATACATACAAACATACATACAAACATACATACAAACATACATACAAACATACATACAAACATACATACAAACATACATACATACATACATACAAACATGCCAATATCTCACTTACTCCTTACTTCGTTTTTACATCTATTTATTTTCTACACTACTGAAGGACGTTTCTGACGTCTTTGTCGTCGTCATCGTCATCACCTACGTCATGGTGCTTATCATCATCTTCTTTATCATTTTCACCACCATCTTCATCATCTTCTTCACCATCTTCATCACCATCTTCTTCACCATCTTCATCACCATCTTCATCACCATCTTCTTCACCATCTTCATCACCATCTTCTTCACCATCATCGTTTACGACACAAGCAACATTGTCGTTGTAGTAGTAGCGGTAGCAGTAGTTGTTGTGAGTGCCGCTGGGACGAATGGACAACAACAACAACTGCAGCAGCAGCAAAAAAAAAATCGTCATCAACAACAATGGAAAAATAGACGGCGACAACAAAGATAGATAGATAGATAGATAGATAGATAGATAGATAGATAGATAGATAGATAGATAGATGGATGGATGGATGGATGGATGGATGGATGGATGGATGGATAGATGACGTCACCATCGCAATTTAACCACGCTCTGACAACAACAACAACAACGATAATAATAATAATAATAACAATAAATAATAGTAATAATAATAATTATGATAGTATAATGACGCCGACGACGACTGCTGTATTAACTGGAAATCATGCTCCTGCATTTCGTTACGATTTGCAAGCGGTAAAACGAAACGAAACGGCGTTAATATATTTGCTTCAGGGGAAACGAAACGGTACGGCTACAGATACAACTGTTGTTGTTGTGTTGTCCACAGAAACGCGGCGAACGTTGCGTCGGTCGCTATTTTGTGGCATTTGACTTTCTGTGAGATGGTAGATGACTTCTTCTTAATCCAAAGTCTGATGCGCATACTCTACCACAATTTGACAACCGCATCGAGGATCAGTTTGTTTCGATTCATCTTGTTGTTGCTGCAATAATATGTTTGCTTCAGGCGAAACGAAACGGTGCGGCATCAGATGCATATAACGAGATATAACGAGACTCGATTACTTAATGACGATGATGTGGCTACTAACAAAGAAAGAAGAATCTAGTTAAAGCATCAGACAACCGCACCAAACCAATCTCTAACACTGAAATGTTGATGATGATAAAGACGATGATGATGATGACGACGACGATGAAGCGATGATGACTGTAATGTAAATACATATACCTCTGTATCTCTTCGTCCTGGATATGACAATAAACTGTCTACCTATACACACGCACGCACACAAACACACACATGATATCAATCATTTAGTCATTTAAATGAATTAATCGTGATGATGTTCAATGATGGTGATGAAGATGACTGTGACAATGATGGTGATGATGATGGTTAACAAGAAATTTATGAATGGAGATATTATTACTGAAACCTTTTTCCGTATATATTTCTTTTTATATGATGGTTAAGATGTCGAAATTATATATATATATATAATATATATATATATTGTATTTTTTCAATGAGTGAATGAATGAATGGATTTAATTTAATATTATTATTCGTATTATTCAATTCGTCTGTGTGTGTGTGTATGTGTGTGTGAATGTATGTGTGTGTGAGTTGTGTATATATATATATATATAAATATATATATAATCGTATGAATATTGTGCGAGAGATGGGTTTCTGGATGGTTTGATATGGAAAAAAAATTTCGAGAGGGTTCGTTATTTTTTTGTTCAACCAATTAAAAAAATCTATTAACCAATTAGATTAATTAATTAAATTAATTAATTAATTAATTGGTTGCTATGAGATATACCAATAAATACAGATAAGCAAATGAGTGTAAAAGATATATACAAATGAAAATAAATTTATAAATAAATTAAATGAATAAATTATGTTCAATTAACTAATTATTAATTATATCAAATAGTATAGCATGGAGTAGAAAGTTTTATTTAAAAATTTTTCTGAGCAATTCATTTTGGCTGTGTAAATGTAACTTCACACATGTATGTATTGGAGTGAATATGTAGGTGAATTGAATGAATGAATGTGTGTGCGTGTGTTTGTATTTGTGTTTGTATTTGTGTGTGTGTGTATGTGAGATTGAGTTTTTTTTTAAGTTTTATACATTTGCCGGACTAGGTAATCTCTCTTTTGAATGAACAAATGAATAAATGGATGGATGGATAAGTGAATGAATGAATGAATGGTGAATGATTGGGTGAATGATTGGGTGAATGAGTCGATAAAGAGATGAATTGACGAATGAAGAAACAGGCGAATAATATATAAGGCGATAGAGAATTGAACTATAAAAG
>NW_008705557.1:102527-107283 GCF_000326865.2 Helobdella robusta
TAATGTTTTCTTTATTACCTATTGTCATTATCGAAGTAGTAGCTGTTGTTGTAGTAGTAGTAATTGTAGTGGTAGTTGTTGTAGTAGTGGTAGTAGTTGTTGTTGTTGTAGTATTAGTATTAGTTTTAATAGTGGTAAAAGTAGTAGCTATTATCGTTTTGTTGATGTTGTTGTTGCTGTAGATGTTGTTGTGATGTTTTTGTTGTGGTTTTTATTGATGATGTTGTTGCTGCTGATGTTGATGTCGTTGCTGATGTTGTTGCAGATGTTGATGTTATTGTTGTTGATGTTGTTGTTGATGTTGTTGTTGCTGATGTTGTTGCTGCTGTTGTTGTGGATGTTGATGCTGTTGTAGTAGTTGTTGTTGTTGATTCAAATGTTTCTTGGAGTGAGATTTCAAGTGATCTGATCTAGAAAAGGACTTCAGGCATACCTGACACGTAAATGGCTTTAGGCCTGCAAGTAATGGATGAATGAATGAATGAATGGAAAAATGAATGAATGAATAAATAGATGGATATGAATGATTGAATGGATGTGAATGAATGAATGGATGAATGAGTGAGTGAACGAAAAAGTGTAAATGAATGAACAATTGGATAGAGAAGTAAGTTTATTGAAGGAATTGTTGAAAGTTATTCACAAAAAATAGCCCACCGGTGTGCTTCCGATCGTGCCTCTTCAGCTCATCCGACCTGGCAAACCTCCATTCACAGCCCTCTCTGGTGCACGAATAAGGCTTCTCCCCTTTGTTAATAATAATAATAATAATTATTATTATTATTAATGTAATTTATCATAATTTATTTAACAAATAATTTTAATTCACACTTAGGCATCTCCCAACTACTGGAAAGATTGCAGATCGAGGCCAACAACAACAAACAACATTCGTCAAGTCCTCGGGTCACTTGTTGATTATTACCACATTTCAACTCTTGAAAAGTGTTAAAGATCGGGTTTTGGGGAGGTCAGGGGTCGCCAATGTCATTAAAGGATAGAAGAAGATAGACACACAGCGTATGTTAATGCGCTGATGAGCGAGGTTTTCTTTGCTTTCGAAACCGGCCACTCTGACTGCAGTACCAGGCACCTGAACCGCTACACTATCGCGCTATTATTCATGGTAATTACATTAAATAAATTAGCAGAGGTAATTTAAAATAATTAACCTGTGTGCGTTCTTAAATGAGTCTTCAAGTGCGAATTTTTAGTATATGTCTTGCTGCAGTTCTCAAAAGGGCACTTATAAACCCTCTTCTTTAATTGGTCGGCTAGGATGACGTCATAATTATTGTTATTGTTGTTTTCCGTTGTTGTTTTGGGAGCTTTCCGGTCTTTCGAAAGGCATGGCGACGACGAGTTCGAGGATGTGTTGGACGCCGGCTCTCTGCAATGGTTGGCAGACGCGTTGTCTGCCGAATTTGACAATTTCATAAAATTGAAATAAATTTGAATTTATTATTATTAGTAGTAGTAGTAATAGTAGTAACAGTGGTAGTAGTAGTAGCAGCAGCAGCAGTAGTGGTTGTAGGAGTAATAATAATTATTTTAAATTACCTCTGCTAATTTATTTAATGTAATTACCATGAATAGCAGACAGACTAACGTATGACGAAAATAAATAAGAAAACTTGAAAAAGAAAGTTTAAAAATTAAAATAAATAAAATATAAATAAAAACCTGTGCAGTGGCTATTGATGCCGCTACTACTACTACTACTACTATTGTTATTATTATTATTATTATTACTACTACTACTACTATTACCGCCACCACTACTACTACTATCACCAGCGAACATCCTTTTAAACATATTCCCGAAGCGTTTTTTGGTAGCGGGATTCTGGGATTGTTGGGAAGATGAGGATGATGGAGACGGAGTAGAAGCGTCGACATTGGCGACAAAAACGTTACTAGACGTCGGTAAGATACTGCAGCGGCTGCTGTTCGATATGTGGCGCATTGCGAAAGGCCTTTTAAATCTCGGTACTACTTCGGAAATGTTGTTGCTGTTGTTGTTGTTGCTGTTGTTGTTGATGTTGTTGTTGATGTTGTTATTGTTGATGTTGTTTCTGTTGTAGCTGCAGCTGCTACTACTGATGTTATTGTAGCCGCTATTGATGTTTTCGTTGATGTCATTGATGCAATCGTTGCTAGATAGAAGCTGATGAGACGACGACGACGACGATGGTTGTGGCTGCGGTGGTAGCGGTTCTCGCTCTTCATCGATCTCTTGCAATTTTGATTGGTTTCTTAAATAGCTAAAATTTGTTTGCTGTTGTTGTTGTTGGGAATAATAATAGTTATTATTATTATTATTGTTGTTGTTGTTGTTACGAAATAATTGCTGTTGTGACATTAACTTGTTGTAAAACATTGGATATTGATGTTGTTGTTGTTGTTGCTGTTCTTGCTTCCAATGAAAGAGTGGCGGATCACTACTATTACTGTCCCATGAAACGGCCGAGTTGGACGAGCTGGAGCTGTTAATCGTATCGGTGATGTACAGTCTCGACAGACCGTCGGATGGGCTCGGTATCGGGTTGTCTTTGAATAAATTATCACAAATTATGTTAATTAGGATTATCTTTGAATAAATTATCACAGTTTGGATTGTCTTTGAATAAATTATTACAATAAATTATGCTATTTATGGTAGTCTTTGAATGAATTATCACAATAAATTATGTTAATTAGGATTATCTTTGAATAAATTATTACTATAAAGAGTTGTGTTTGAATAAATTTTCACAATAAATTATGTTAATTAGCTTGCGATTTGTTAATTGTGGGTGGAGACACACAAAAACTACGTGGACAAAAACAGACATTTGGATGGCTATACAGCTCTGGACTTCAAGGTGAAACAGAAAGTCTTCTTATGGCAGCTCAAGATTAGGGATATTCGAAATTTTTGGTCCCGGGGTTTTTGGTCCAGGAGTTTTCGGTCCCAGATTATACAGCGCTTTTTCGGGGCTAGGGTTATGGACAGAAAAACATGGCATGGATCCCCCCCCTTTGCCTCATTTTTGCCTTTTCCCAATTACACGAATGTTGCTGGAAAGGAAATTGAAAGACTGAGCAAATATAAAGACCTTGAGATCGAAATTTCACGTATGTGGAAGACACAAAAACAGGCGTGATCCAAAAAGTAGTTGGTGCAATGAGAAGAGTACATCAGGGGCTGCAGAAACATCTCAATGAACTGTCTGGAAAGGAAAGTGTTTCTTAAGTGAAGAAGATAGCCCTACTCGCCACCGCCAACATACTTCGAAAGTTTCTAATGTCAGGAAACTAAAATCCTACACCTCAGGAATCCGCTGGGCTCCCAGTAGACACCTTCAAAGTGACTGAGGAAAATAGTAATAATAATAACAGCAATAACAGCAGAAGAAATCTATCTAACCACTCAAAGGCGAAAGCGAAGCTTGATTACAGTAACTATAAATATTATTATAATTGTAATGATTATTATTATTGTTGTTGTTGTTATTATTATTATTATTATTATTAGAGCTGGGTGCTCCGAAGACCGTCTCTTCGACATTTTGAATCGGGCTCGTCGGTGATGATGGTGATGCTAGCGGGGAGCAAGTTATATTTCTGTTGCTCTGTCTATAATAATTATAATTAATGTTGCTATAATTATTATTATTATTATTGTTGTTGTTTTTGCTGTTGTTGTTGTTGATGTTGTTTGCATTGCTACCAATGTTGTTACAACTGTCTTGTTTGTTTTTATTGTCGTAATTATTAATATGATTAATATTTATATTGTTGTTGTTGTTGTACTTCTCAAAGAAATGCGATATATTATTTTGAGGCAACGCGCTTAGATCAATTTTATCGCTATCCTCATTATTATTATTGTTATTAACGTTGTTGTTGTTACTGTTGTTGTTGTTGTTACTGTTACTGTTGTTGTTGATGTTGTTGTTGCTGCTGCTGCTGCTGTCACCAAGTTTCTTGAAGGCCATCAGTTTCGGCTGGTCACTACTTTTGAGGTAGCGCGACATCTCGGCACAATTCTTTGGGAAAAAAAATTAATTTAACTAAATTTAAATATAATAAATTAATATTAACAAAATATATTACTATTAATTAATGTTATTATAATTATGAAATACTATTAAAAGGTGTGCCCTGACAAACATGACCGGGAGACATTTACTAGTGGGGGGTTGAAACTAAAAATTTTATCTTGGGGCTAGGTATTTGAACCTCTTTCCGTGAATTTCACATTCAAAACAGTGTTCTTATGTGAAAAAAAGGTTTCCTAAGCAGTATATGCTGGTCGAATTAAAATATTTTAAATAATTTTTATTGAGACTTTTGATATAAATTACGGAACTAGAACTTTGTAAAAAAATTATTCTAGTTTCGCTACTACGACTGTTGCTTCTACCACGACTACTGCTGCTTCTACTACTACTACTGCTGCTGCTACTGCTACTACTTCTGCTACTACTTCTATTGTTATTACTGTTTTTACTACTGCCGACTGAATCAACCAGGCAGTTATTGTTACGAACTACGTACTATAGTTCAAATTTTTGGGAATGTGGAACTGACATAGTGAACTAAGCCGGTAGTTTTATACTGTATTTATACAGTGGCGATTTTAATGGGGCCGGATCGGGCCTTGGTTAGTCTAAATTTAGTCACACTAGTACAAATTAGATTAGCTTCTTGGCCCATTCCCCGTCAAAGTTGTCTAGACCGGATGTCGGGATGGTTGGCTGATTGAAATGAC
>NW_008705557.1:108296-118436 GCF_000326865.2 Helobdella robusta
ATATACATACAAACATACATATACGATACGATACGATACGATACTTTTATTTGCTTCTAAAAAATTAACAAAAAAAGAATAGAAGACAGGATGACTATGATCAAGTTATCATCTAACTCATCTAGCGTAGCCACCTTGCAAATAGTTTCAAAAAAATAAATAAAAAACCAGTCTGATATAATACAAAGTGATCAAATTAAAAAAAATGAAATTATTTCTGTAATCTAAATCACTACAAAAAAAAAAACATAATTATTACCAGTTTTTACAATAATTAAAAAAATACAAAAGAAAATTGTCATTATAAACAAAAGTCATCACCATCAGCACCACCACCACCACCAAACATCCTCATCACCACAGCCATCACCACGATCCTCATCACTATCGCCATCATTAACATATAAATCGCTAAACACCATCATATATACAAACATACAAACAAACGTACATACATACAAACATACATACATACAAACATACATACACATACACGAGCGCGTGTGTTTGTGTTTTTAACTAGGCATGCATTATTTGATCAATGCCTTTTTAACAAGTTAGGCTATTTGAAGATTCGTTAAAAACTTTGATCAGATAGACAAAAATTCTTTCATAATTTCAAACAATTAAATATCGTATAATTATAAAATTTTGATTTGACGATGATGATGATGGTGGTGATGATGATAATACGGATAATGATGATGATGACGGGGTAGCGATGATGATGGCGATTAGGAAGGTGATGATAATGATCACGATCATGTTTAATGGTGAAATTCGTGACGACGACGATGATGAATGTGTATATGTAACTCATAATTTCTTCTATGTCATTATAATGTAAGAAGTTTCGCAATTTTCATACTTCCTTGTAAAATTACGTTATAAAATAATAGTAGCACACACGCTCTACTGCCACTAACGCTACTTCTACGGCTTCTTCAGCTGCTATTAGTGGTAGTATTACTACCGTTACAGCCGTTATTGAGGCTGCTACTGCTACCACCACTACTACTACTGTGTGTTTATTGTGGATGCCTTTGAAAATTTTTGACGAGGAAATTGTAATAAATACAATAAGTAAATTGTAATTTATGTTACACTGCTGAACTTTATTAACTCATAGCTTTTATAGCCCTTCATTTTACTGATAAGTCGTAAAGCACTTTCAAATATTTTAATCAATTCACTTTTAAAACTTTATCGAGCCGCTAAAATTGAATTTTTTTTATTTAATTTATGTAGATCTCTTTAAACACAACTTTAAAAAATGGAAATTGGTGGCGGAGACGTTAATTATTTAAAAAATGATATTTTGATTCAAGAAAATAATTTTCAATCTTCGAATATTTTTTCCGATCCGAAATCTAAAAAACCAATCCGTGTTGAAGTGGGACTAAAAACCAGAAGGTTCGATAAAGATTAAAGGAAGAAGTTAAATCCGAAATTTTATTTAAATTTTTAAAATTTTCATTAATCCAAAAATTGATTTTGATTAAATAAATAATTAAAAAGTAAAGCCAAACGATGTGAAATTGAGGCCAAATTGAGAACTTACCTAATCGGCCAGTTGGTTTCTCCATATGGAGAAACAGTCATCACAAACTTTGATGACCAGTTTTTGAGGCAAAACGTTTTCCAGATGAACATCATTGGCTGTGTGGCAGACAACTGCAAGTTTAACCAAGTTCAACAACTAATTATGCTTTTTTAAACAAACTTTTCAACATTTAATTTAATATTTAGTAAATTAAAAATTATTTGTATTCTTTCTCTAATTGAAAACTTAAAATTCCTGATGTAAAGAGCCATCTGGCAAACGTAGAGTTCTGCATCTACCAGCTTCATGACCAGGAGAACTTCACAGAAGAGCTAGAGGATAATGTATCAGCGGCCGACATCTGCATCCTTCCATCGACCAGGCTACACGGACAGTGGGAGCATCTCTACTATGAAGAAAACATCAAAGAAAATGTTTTTTTTTCATCTGCTTTTCTTCATTAAATTAACATTTTTAAATTTTTATCATATTTGTTCTTTTTATCATATTTGGATTTGTTCTTTTAAATAGTTGAGCTTGGGTGAATTTTGATTTGGTTTTCTGTTAGAAATGTTGATTTTATATGAATTTTGAGTTTGTTTTTTATAAGTTTTCATACATTTTTATAGTGTAATACTATATATGAGTGTTGAATCTTTTATATCATGATTTCACTAATTCGTTAATGAACTTTACAAGTAAATAAGTACATATATATAAAATTGAATAAATAATTATACCTATATATATAATTATTAATTTTAGATTTAATTAAAAGAAAGTGCATTAACCAATCAATCAATCAGTCCGTCAATCAAATAAATAAATTTTTATGTTGCAAATTACAAGTTGCAACCGCGCTATTTATAATTATTCAAAGATAATATTTGCATATTATAATTTCCTGACCATAATTTTATGCCATCTTCTTAGCTACTGGAGTACGCCAAGACAGCCATGCTGTTTTCTGACAGAAAGATCAATCCAAACATCGTCAACTGGAATAGGCTGATTCTCTTGCACGGTTAATTTATGTTGATGAGTATCAGAACTATGCTAATGAGTATCAAATTATGTTAATGGGTATCAAATTATGCTAACGGGTATCAAATTATGCTAATGCGTATCAAATTACGCTAATGAGTATCAAATAATGCTAATGAATGTTATATTTTTTAAACTATTCTTTCTTTAGCATTTTTCAGAGGTTATCACCAGAAAAAAGCAACAGTGTATGTGTGTGTGTGTGTGTGTGTATGTGTCTGTGTGTATGTGTATGTATGTGCGTATGCATGTTTGTATGTGTGTGTGCATGTATGTATGTATGTATGTATGTATGTATGTATGTATGTATGTATGTATGTATGTATGTATGTATGTATGTATGTATGTAGTGTTTGTGGAACAATACGTTTATGACTAAATTATGTTAATTAATTCAGGCCCTCCAGGCACAGGCAAGACCTCATTATGCAGGGCACTGGCCCATAAGCTCACCATACTTTTGTCTGGCAGGTTATTATCAAAGAAATTAAATTTATGATGGTTCTATTTATGTGATTTTTTAATTTTGATTAGTTAATTAATTAATTAGGTACAAGTGTGGCCAGTTACTTGAGATTAACAGCCATAGTTTGTTTTCCAAGTGGTTCTCAGAGGTTTTATAATTAGCATTATCATCATTATCATTGCAACTATCATCACTATCAGCATCATCATCATCGCAACTATCATCAGTACTATCACCATCATCACTATCATCATCAGCATCATCGCAACTATCATCAGTACTATCATCATCATCACTATCAGCATCATCACCGTCGTCATATGACAGAGCGGCAAGTTAGTGCTGAAGATGTTCCAAAAGATTCAGGAGATCATAAACAACGACGACGTCCTCGTCTGCGTTCTAATAGACGAGGTCATTAGCATAATTTATTCATTTATTCACATCTAGTTTTAACTTCAGGCGAGGTCATTATTAGCATAATTTATTAATTTATTCACATCTGATTTTAACTTTTTTTTTATAGATAACATATCCGAAAACTAAGAGGCTGTCCATTAACATAAAATTAATATGTAAATAGGTCGAAAGCTTGACCGGTTCTCGGCAGATGATGTCCATAAACGAACCGTCAGATTCAATCAGAGTGGTCAACGCTCTTTTGACACAACTTGACCTCATTAAAAGGTCGGTGACCTGATTAACCTTAACCCTGCCTGACCTGACCTGACCTCATTGATTCCGATTGGTTGATTAAATTGAAAAGTGAAATGATTAATTCGCCTAAAAGTGATTGATTGGTCGATCGAATTAAAATACGAATGGCTAATTTGCGTATCTATGAGTTTCAACTGGTCTTTACGTACTAGTTAATGAATCGTGTTTTTCGTTTTAGAATCATTATATATATATATATAAATATATATATATATATATATTGGTGATATGGTGGCCTAGTGGTTAAGGTCGTCTGATGACCGCGTTCCTCAGTGACCGCGTTCGAATGCGTGTGTCGTTGATTTCTCTGAAGTTTGGAATGGTGTAAATTGGCCTTTGAAATTTTTTAACCCTCTATTAACATTCAATCATTCGATGCCACTTAACACGTCGTCACCTAATAAGTATTCGTGACGTCATCCAACAATACAATTGGTGACCGTGACTTGACCTTATTAATATTCACAAGACACCCGAACGTACTGATCCTGACGACGTCGAACATGTCAAAGGTCATTGACTCTGCCTTCTTGGACCGGGTCGATGTCAAACAGTACGTGGGGCTGCCTAGCAAGTTCGGGATCTACGAGATCTACTTCAACTGCATCCAAGAGCTCATGGAGGCTAGCTAATCAGTTAACCCTCGATTAACCTTAATTAATTAATTGGTTAACCCTTATTAGGCTTAATTAATACTTATTAGCGAATGAGTGAAGGAATTTATTTGGATTGATCGTTTACTTGGTTTAATTTATTGGAGTAATTTGG
Source organism: Helobdella robusta (assembly GCF_000326865.2). Classification (NCBI taxonomy): domain Eukaryota; kingdom Metazoa; phylum Annelida; class Clitellata; order Rhynchobdellida; family Glossiphoniidae; genus Helobdella; species Helobdella robusta. The sequence continues at coordinate 112,835 of NW_008705557.1, forward strand.
ATGAATGGGTGAATGAATCTGGATGACTGGATGGATGAGAAGTGATTGATTGAATAAATGCCGGTTGGTTTAGTTCAATTTTTAGGTTAGAGTTTATTAATTGGGTGATTTGGACTAATTGGCTGATTAGAATTAATTATTTAAAGTGAATTAATTTATTAATTGGGAGTTAATTAATTAAAAGTCATCATTGTTTTGTTCTTCGAAACCTCTTTAGAAGGGCATAATCGAGCGGGAACCTGACATACTACTCAACCAATCAGCTCTTCTTTACCTGATATCTTCAAATAGCTTCGATCAGCTGACCAATCAGAAAAGCTACGAGCTGCTATTAATAGCACAGTGAGTATTCCCAAATTAATTATATAGCAGTTTATATTTTATAACAGTCGTATTAAGCTGCTATTGGCCTATTTGTCGACGGCAGAAATGTCATTCTATATTCGTAGTTAAGCTTTCGGGCTTCGATTGATTGACTAATTAGTTAATTGATTAGTTATTTAATTAATTAGTTAATTAAATTTCAAGGGCGAGCGATGGTTTAAGTGGTAGGACCTTGAGGAAACTTCCATTCATAGCCCATGCTCTATTCATTCAGGTCCTGATGATAATGATGACGGTGGTGGCGATGGTGATGATTGTGATGGTGGTGGTGATGATGATGATTGTAATAATAATAAATAATAATAATAAATTTATAATTATTCTACTTAATCGCATTCAAGACCTCCACCTGCGGACTCTCTCATTATCTGGAGGCATTGAAGAAAGCAGTGGAAAGACATTTTAAAGAAAATCCACACGAAAATCATAATAAATAAATAAATTAATAACAATAATAAATAAATAAATAATATTTAATAAATAATAATAAATCATTGGATAATAATATTATTAAATAATTGTGATAATAGCGATTAATTTTAGTAAGGATGGTTAAATAATGGCTGTAGTGGTAATTGTGGTGGCCCAGTGGTCATTGTCGCCTGGTGCCGTTTCGCAGTTACCGGGTTCGAATGCGACAGAAAGATACTCGTCTATCAAAAATGATGGTGGGGAAGAGGGAGAGGGGTCTTCCCATTCGTTAATTTTTGGATTTGTTTCCAAGTTTAATTTTGAGTTTTTTTTTGTAACATTTTTTCCAAGGTTAATTTGAATGGGAGATTATCTGAAATTATGACAGCGAACATTTCGTTAGATTATTCATCCGTATGTTTTTGTCTGTCTGTCTATCTATGTCTGTCTGTTTCTGTTTGCCTGTCGCTTTCTGTCTGTCTGTCTCTTCCTGTTTGTCTGTCGCTTTCTGTCTGTCTGTCTGTCATTCATGTCTTTCTTTAAAAATGAATAGAAAGTCTGTTCTTCAAAAACTTCTGAATTCAAAAATTTAAACAACTTCTACATTTTAAAGTATGTAATAAAACGAAACATAATTATAAATTAATCGCCATAAACATACACACACACACACACATATGTATACACTCATACTTACATACACACATACATACTGACAAATATCAAATGCCTGCGTGCAATACAAACATACAAATATAAATTCAACACATATATTTGTATTTACGAATATGTATGTATGTTTGTGTGTGTATGTATGTATGTTTGTATGTATGTATGTATGTATGCATGTATATGTTGCCATAAAATGGCTTTAATAAATGTTTGATGGTGAAGATTAAGGAATGGGAAATGGCGTCACTGGATGGCAACGATAATGATCTTTTTCTTTTCCTCTCTCTCTCTTTCTCTCTCTTTCTCTCTCTTTCTCTCTCTATCTCCCTTTATCATCTCTCCTTCTCTTATTAATCCCTTTAAAATCCCTCTCTACGTCCGTTTATTTGTTTCTTTATCTGCGTCTTGTAACAATGTTTTCTTTATTCCCGTGCTATTTCTCTGTCTCTTTTCTTTCTTTCTCCTTCTTTCTCTCTTTTTCTCTCTCTCTCCTGTCTATCTCTTCAATCTCTCTTTTCTCTCTCTCTCTCTCCTGCCTATCTCTTCAATCTCTTACAATCTTCTTTGCTCTTCTTCCTCTCTCTAAATATTTTTTTATATTTTATTTTCTATAATTCTTTCAGAAATTTGTTTTCTGCTATTTTCTTTCTTTCTCTCTCTCTTTCTCTGATTTTCTCCCTCTCTCTATTGCTGCCTCTTCCCCTTTCTTTCTTCACATCTTTCGCTCTGATCTCTCTACCTTGCACTCCATCAACTTCTTATATCATTCCTTTTTATTACGCACTCTTACTCTTGCACTCCCTCAACTTCTTAGACCATCTCTTTTTTTAGGCACTCTTACGAGTGCGTGCATACCGTGCAGCGTATCTTTTAAAATTTTTGACATTCACAGCTTTTTGCTTCACACACATATACATACACACATAAAAACACACACACATATACATACACACATAAAAACACACACATACATACACATAAAAACACACACACAGATGCATTCACACATGTTTGTTTGAGGTCTTTCATTCACTCAGTCTTTCCTCCTTTTAAACAATGTCCCTTTTTGCCACTGTAAAACTTAATTTTTTCTTTTTTATCACCTTCTTTCTTACTTTCTGTCTCTCTTTCTCTTTCCTTCTCTACATTATTTATATGCACATAGGTGTATCTGTACGTGTTTCTCTCTCTCCCTCTCTCTCTCTCTCTCTCTCTCTCTCTCTCTCTCTCTCTTTCATCTCTTTCATAGTATCTTTCCTATTTCATTATTTCATTTCTCATTTTTAACTTTCATTCAGTTTTTTAATCACTCATCTATTCATTCATTCATTCATTTATTCATCCATTTGTTCATTCTTTCATCCATTCATTCATTCATTCTTTCTCTTTCTTTCTATCTGTCCTTCACCTATACTTATTTATGCTTCAACTCCTTTACATTTATCCATCTGTCAATGCTTTTGGGTTCTTCCATGCATACAAACACACACACACACACATACATACATACATACATACATACATACATACATACATACACACATACATACACACACACACACACATACATACATACACATATACACACATACAAACATGCAGCGCAAACATGTCTCTTCTGATTAGTCCTTTAGTTAATAGCTGGACTCAAGTGTGTATGTTTGTATGTATGTATGCTTATTCGTACACAAAGATGTGTGTTTTGTATTCTTAAATATGTATGTATGCATAAATGTATGTATTATTGTGTATGTGTGTACTGTGTATGTATGCATGTATTATGGGTGTTTGCATACACATGTAGGCTTGTATATTTTTTTTGGGTCTATTTATATGTATGTCTGTGTAAGGTGTGTGTGTGTGTGTGTGTGTGTGCGTGCGTGTGTGTATGTATATACTATGACCGTGGTGCCAGTTTTGAATTTAATTCTAAGCCCAACAGTCAGTCAGTGCAGGTTCACACGGTCAAACTTCAATCCATCAGTAACTATTTTAGCTGCTCTACTTTTAATTGACTGTAGTTGGCATATGATTTTGTTGGAAGTTCCATAGAAGACACCATTACAGTGGTCTAGCTTAGAATGAATAAACGCATGAACCACACAATTCAATGTATCCTCATCGAGCGAATTTCTGATCTGTCTGAGCCTTCGTGGCTGGTTGAAATGAACATTCCTTGTTCAATTTTTTGAAATGATGATCCATAGACATATTTTGATCGAACGTGATTTCCAGATTATTGACAGATGAACAAAACTGGATGACTGATGCAGACGCGAATCATTTGCAATTGTTGTCAGGTTCCGACGAGCAGAAGCTGAGTTTTACCCTCATTTAGCTTAAGTCTGTTGTCTATCATCCATTTATTTAAATCTTCAATACAGCAGACAAATTTGTGAACTAAATTTTCAAATGTCGCTGCTCTACAGCAAATGGGAGCAATGATTTGAACATCGTCGGCATTCAAACTTTTCGATGATGATGAACATATAAGGCTGTGTAGAGCCGAAACAACAGAGGTCCTAAAATGGAGCCTTGAGGAACCCCAGATGAAACCACCTGAAGAGAATTCGTTGTGTTCTACCAAGCAAATACCATTCAAACCACGTCGCAACCATTCCAGAAACACGAAAACGATATTTTAACTGTTCAATCAGCAAAAACTGATGGACGCATACGAAGGCTGCTCTCACATCCAACAGCGCCAACAGTGAGAGCCTCCGAACATCCATCCATACATTAGATGCAAATGGTTCAGATGTCACGCGGATAAGAGCAGTCTCAGTGGAGTGATGTCGTCTGCATCCAGGCCGATGAACCGCCAGCAAGTCGAACTTAACTAAACGATTCAAAAATTGCTTGGAGACAACACGTTCAATAACCTTTGATAAAAAGAGAAATTTGAAATTGGACTATAATTAGTTACGTCATCTCTGTCAAGGAATGGTTTTTTCAACAACGGAATTATAACGGCATGCTTTAGTGACTTAGGGGAACGACCAGTGCTCTTCAAACACAAATTAATAAAAAAAATGTCAGGAATGGGATGAATAAGTCTTGTTGGAACAAGATCGTGTTAAAACGGTTTTGTAGGCGAACCAAGAACTATGAATGTGTGTGTATGTGTGTGTGTATGTATGTGTTTGTGTATGTATGTGTGTGTGTATGTAAGTTAGCATGTATTTGTACATCTGCACACACACACAGATACATACACGCATATTTTATGTACTTTAATGCGTACATGCAGGCTCGCGTGCACCCTCCCTCGTCTGCATGCATAACTCTCTGACTACATTTCCTTCGTATCACAACACTATTTATTTATTTATACACAATTTTTTTGGTTTGTATGTTAAGTGTATATACATGTTCACATACATATGTACACACGTGCACACGCACACACACACATATATATATATACAGAGATGCTTTGTATACATTAAGTTAGTCACATCAACATCATGTGCCATTATAAAACATTATATATATATATATATATATATATATACACCAAAAAATGTATGCTTATATGTATATACAAGGAACATATACAATTATATACATGTATATGTATTGTATTGTATATGTATTGTATTGTATATGTATTGTATAGTGTGTGTTTTTATATATATATATATATATATATATATATATATATATATATATATATACATATATAAGTTTTGTGGATATAAGCTTGGACTTTGAGGCATTTCTTCCTAAATGGACAACATCATCAATAATAATAATAATAATAATAATAATTATTATTATTATTATTATAATTATTAATATAATTATTATAATAATAATTATTATTATCTTTTTTAATTATATCTCTATGATATCCGTATCTATGATTTGATATCTGTAAAAAGGCGATAAGACTAGCATTGGCTATGATTATATAATATATAGAATAATTAACAATAAATGATAATAATAAATGATAATAATTATTATTATAGCAATAATAATAATTATAGTAATAATAATAATTATAGTAGTAATTGAAGCAATAATAATGATAAAGTTTATTGCTGGTTGGCCATCAATAGCAGAGACACCGTAAATATAAATGAAGTGATTGTCGAATTCATCTGCAACAACAACATCAACAATAACAACA
>NW_008705557.1:148750-154079 GCF_000326865.2 Helobdella robusta
GTGTTAATCCATTTGTTACTTGATGTTTGACGGTTCAGTGTCACTCATCATGTTTTGGTTTTAACATACATACATACATACATACATACATACATACATACATACACACATACATACATACATTCATACATACATACATACACACATGCATACACACATACATACATACACACATACACACATACAAACAAACAAACACACATCTGTTAATTATAAAAGATGCGACGCCTCATATTGCATCGCCTGGTTACTCTTTAAATTCTCATTAATTAGTTCGTGATCTCCATCAGATGATGATGATGATGATGATGGTACGGTGATGATGATGGTGATGATGATGATGATAAAATCATCATCATCATCACCATAGTAACATCATCATGAAGATGTTTTTAACGTTATTCGTGTCTTTTGGAAGACATCATTACCATAGCAACATCATCATCATGACCATAGCAACATCATCATCATCATCATCACCATAGCAACATCATCATCATCATAGCAACATCATCATTCTCACCATCTTCTCATCCTAATCGTTAAGAAGGAGTCACGTTTAAGCTGTGTGAATGGAAGCATGAGGAAAAATTATGCGGCGCCTAATTTTTTTTTTTTATTTCTGAAAAAGAAAAAAAATGGTTTCATCATCTTTAGGATCTTTTTTTACTCATTTTTTCAGAAAAAAAAACATGCGTTTTTCCAACAGCTGTTCTGTGCTAATGTTCACACTCCCAGCACACACTCGCACGCACACACACACACATAAACACACACACATAAACACACACAAACACACATACATAAATAAGAATCCTTTCGTGAGGGCCGTGGGACAGGAAAACAATAAAACAAAAAAAGAAATAAGAACAATTAATTTTTCATAGAGAGAGAGAGAGAGAGAAAAAAAAAGAGAGAAAGAGAGAAAAATAAGAGAGAGAGAGTTGAGAAAAAGAGAGAGGGAGAAGAATAAGAGAGAGAGAGAGAGAGAGAAGAATAAGAGAGAATGATAAAGAGAAAGAGAGAACAATATAATGGAGAAAGATGAGAGAAAGATAAGAGAAAGAGAGAGAGAGAGAAGAATAAAATGGAAAGAGATGAGAGAGAGAGAAAGAGGAAAAATAATGGAGGAAATAGTTAAATTAACGTTTTGCCTCCTAACAAATTTCCTCATTTCATTCAGCTTTAGCTAAGATGATAAATGTATCATATGATACGTCAATTGAAATGAGAAAATATGGAGATAGATAGATGAGGAGAGAGTAAGAGAAAGAAAGAGAAAGGAGAACAAAAGAGAGAGAGAGAGAGAGAGAGAGAAAGAATTAGAAGATGTTACGATAATGTCTAGAAGAAAACTTATTCCTACAAATACAAAAATATTCGCGTTGGTTAATGATAATAATAACAATAATGGTACCAGGAATGTACAGACAGACAGGCAAATAGAAATAACAGCCCCAGTTAAAACCCAAAAAGTTTATTTATAATCATCTGGAAAATCCCAACCTTCCTTCTGACGTCTTTATCAGCACGCTTGACTGCATAATTTGCATATTCATGAAATATCAAGGTCGGGTCATGAGGCTTATATTAGTCGGGCCCTCCTCATTAACATAATTTATACAGGAGGGGGCTTAGGCGATTTCTGATTGGTTTATAGGCTCTTATGAATATTAATGAGTTTAGGATAAGTCATACTAGGGGAAAGCTTAGGCCATTTCTGATTGGTTTATATATTTTTATGAATATTAATGAGTTTGTATGTGCGTATGTTCATATAGAAAAAAAATCTTCGCATTAGCATAATTCATGCAAGTGGGGCTTATGTGATTTTTGATTGGTTCATAGGTTCTTATACATATTAATAAGAGCAGATGGGAATGGGAATGCCTTGGGGTGAAGATAGCAATAATGATTTATAAATATTTTTTCGACTGCTGCTGTTCCTACTATTACTACTACATACTACTACTACTACTACTACTACTGCTACGACTACACTACTGCCGCTACTACTGCTACCACAAATATCTGCATCTATAAGTACAATTAGTAACATCACATAGGCTATTGCATTATCATGAAACGTTCTAGTAGTATTGGTGACATTGCTAAGCAAATATTCATTCCGTCAATCGGTCCTTAGTTCATTCGTTCATCCATTCGTTCGTTCATTCATTCATTCACTCATTTATTAGTTCAATTCATTCGCTTTTAATCATTCACACTACGGTATATTAAAATGTTTGAGAAAGCAATAACCGCGCCAACAACTACATTAATAATAATAACAACAACAACAATAATAATAATAATAACTATAATAATAATAATAACAATAATAATAAACAGCAATAATAAAAGACCGACCAGACAACATAGCCATAAATCATGGAAAAGTTTTTTTTTTTTTTTTTTTTTTATTTTAACACGCTCTGGCGACGATGTGTCAAGTGAACTTTATGAAATCTATCATCATCGTCATCATGAGAGTTCTTTGAAATGTATCGTCATCATAACCTTATCTCATCCAATCTTATTGCTACTGCTGTCCGCTCAATCAATCATTCATTCATTCATTCACTCGCTGGTTCGTTCATTCATTCGTTTGCAAGTTTGTTCATTCGTTAATTTGTTTGTTCGTTCTCTCGTTTGGCATTCGTTCGTTTGTTCATTCATTCATTCAATCATTTATTCATTCATTCGTTCATTCATTTATTCATTTTTTCATTCACTCATTCAATCTATCATTAATAAAATGTTCAATCAATGAATCAATCGACACATCACGATATAATCTCATTCAATTTTATCCAACGATTCATTTATCTGTCTGTCATTCATTCAATCATTCATTCATCATTTATTCATTCATTTATTCATTCATTCATTTATTCAATCATCCATTTGTTCAATCATTCAGTTATTCACACACGCACACACACAACACACACAAAGGAAGTGAAGGTAGATTCGAGATTGACCCAGTTTCCGGTATAATCAGGTCAGTGGGGGACGACCTTTATACCCCCAACACGGAATTCGTGCTGATGGTAAGCGCCTTCGATCATTCAAGCGTCCGCCAGCAGAAAAGTCCCACAGTCGCTATTAAGGTTCTTTGGTTTATTATTATTATTATCATCATCATTATTATTATTATTATTATTTTAACTATTATAATAGTTGATCATTTTATATTTAATTGTAATTTTTATTTATATTTTGGCTTTTGAAGAAATAAAAGAGTTATTATTATTATTATTATCATTATTATTATTATTATTATCATTATTATTATTATCATTATTATTATTATTATTATCGTTGTATACATTCTTTTTATAAGATGACGAGCTTTGGAGAATATCTCTTGACATTTTAATTTTGATTGTCATTGACAATTATTGTTTCTTTCATCTTTCATGTATGTTTTTACCGGTGAAGATAAAAAGGTGTTCTCATTATTATTATTATTATTATTATTATTATTATTATTATTATTATACATATTATACACCTTGTTGAAGCCCGTCCGAAATTGTCTACATATGCCAGTTAGCGGATGTGTAGCAGAACTTACATCTTACATCCAAGAGATGACACAGTCGAGATTCTAGAGTTAGCGGTGTGTCATGAATCCAGTCTGAAATCATCCAGACAGTACAAGATAAATAAATACCCCGCTAATTTGCATAGCTATTCAAACGAAAATTACAAACACTGCTCAATAAATTAAAAATACTTTCGAAATATCGCCTATTGGTTTTTATAACAACTCTACTATGGTCTTTCTGATTCTGTACTCTATCCTTTAAGTAAAGCTTTTAACTCTGCTGCTCGTCTACTTGCTCGGGTCCCTTTCTTTTTTCATATATCTCCATATCTTGTTCTCTTGTACTGGCTGCCTTCGTTGTTTAAAATTTTGCGACCGGCTTCTTTTAAGGATGAGTTGGTAGAGACTTTTATAAGGTTATCATGAGGCATTTATTCTGACAGGAACAATTTATGATACAAATTTGAATACGCTTCACCGTTCTGTACTTCATCTTCTGAAAGGAGTGTGTTGGTTTTCTGATGGCATTCCATTGTTTGAATTATTTAGTGGCCTGGCTTTAAAAATAAAAGTTCTCGTTATTATTATTTTATTATTATTATTATTATTCAAGACGTATATTAAATTATACTTCTGCATTATAATCAAATTAATTGATTAAAATAATAAAATACATTTTTTTTAAACTATCATTCAGAATAAAAATGAAGTTAATGATTGAATTTGTGAAGGTTTTGGTGGGAGAGAGAGATCCACAGTTCTACGAAAGCCAGTACAGTGCCGATGTACTGGAGAATTGTACCGCACTTTGCAGGTTACGTGCACATGCACTTAGTGCACTCGTTCTGCAGTTTGTTCTTAGTTAGGTACACGTGTACTGAGTGAACTCTAGGATTCTAGATTTTACCGATGAATTGTTTTTTATTAAATATCTAACAAAATGGCAGGCGGTTCTGTTAGAGTGAAATGTTGTTACATGCTAAAAAGTTTAACTGGATGGATTCGCGTGAATTCATGCTCTTTATTACGGTGACGATGAATTAATATGGCGGTGGTGATGATACTACTACTACTACTACTAGTAGTAGTAGTAGTACTACTATTACTACTACTACTACTAATAATAATAATAATAATAATAATGGTAATAATGAACAGAATAGCAACAGTAAAAGCACTTTCCCACCAAGGCAGACCGCTAGCCTACGAACTAACCACAATAAGTGACCAGGTATGAATTCTTCTTCTTTCTATTTTTCTTCTTCTACTTCTTCTTCCTCTTCTTCTTCTTCTCCTTCTTCTTTTTCTTCTTTTTCTTTTTTTCTCTTTCTTCTTCTTATCCTCCTCCTCCTTCTTCTTCTTCTTCTTCTTCTTCTTCTTCTTCTTCTTCTTCTTCTCCTTCTTCAATGGTGTAATGGTTAAGGTGCCTGGTACCGTTCAAACGCAAGAAGATCCCTGACAATCACGTACACACACACACACACACACACACACACACACACACACACACACACACAGGTATCTCCAGACTTCACCATAAATTCAGTGACTGGTGAGATAGATCTGATAAGGAGCGTCGACTTCGAGAAAGATCAACGTAAATTTCATCTGAAAGTGAGGGTAACTGAAATTGGCGGGAACACAAAAACGTCGTCACTCGTATTGTTGAGATCTAGCGTTGTTAATGTTGGTATTGTTGTTGATGTTGTTGTTGTTGTTGCTGTTGCTGTTGTTGATGTTGATGTTGTTGTTGATGTTGTTGATGTTCTTTTGTTG
>NW_008705557.1:154612-164919 GCF_000326865.2 Helobdella robusta
GAATCGCATAAATATTGAACCGGATAATTTGAATGTAATAATAATAACAATAATAATAACAACAATAATAACTATATTAATAACAATAATAATAAAAATAATAACAATAACAAATTTTTAACAACAACAACATCATCAACAATCAACAACCGCAACATCAACAACAACAACATCAACAACCACAATAACAATAATAATAACAACAACATCAACAACAACAGCAATATCAACAATAATAACAACAACATCATCAACAACAACAACATCAACAACAACAAAAATAATAATAACAACAACAACATCAACAACAACAATAACAAAAATAATAACAACAACAAAAGCACAGCCTCAATAAAGCAAGGTGACACGGCGTGAAATGACCGAACGTCCGAGAATCATATAAATAATAATAATAATAATAATAATAATAATAATAATAAAAGTAATAATAAAAAAATAATAAGCCATAATAAAATAATAATAACAATCACCATAATAGTAGTAGTAGTAGTAGCAGAAGCAGCAGTTGTAGTTGTAGTAGTAGTAGTTGAAGAAGAAGAAATTACGGTAGTAGTAGTAGCTGTAGTAGTAGTAGCAGCAGTAGTAGTAGAAAAAGTACAGTAGTAGTAGCAGTAGTAGTAGTGGTGGTAGTAGTAGTAGTAGTAGCAGTAGTTTTAGTAGAGGTATCAGTCGTAGAATCCGAAAAATAATGATGTTTATGGTATTGAAATCACCCTCATACTGACAACCGCATCAATAATAAAATTATTATTTTTTATTATTGTTATTTTTTTATTGTTATTGTTGTTATTGACGTTGTTGTTGATGGCATGATGACGTCATATGCATACGTCATGTGTTACGTTGGCTGGCCGGTGGACTTACGTACGTCCTTGTTCGTTTGGTCTTAGGCTGTAAAAAACTAAAGAGCGCTGAAATCGCGATAAATTCGTTCGTTTGTTCATTCATTCATTTATTCATTCATTCATTCATCCATTCACTCATTCATTGTTCACTTATTTATTTATTTGTTTGTTTGTTTGTTTTTTGCAATTTAAAACTTACAGCTGAAGACGTGATAAAATGATTATTAATTCATTCATTTGTTCATGCGTTTGTTCTTTCGTTCGTTTGTTTATTTGTTTGTTCATTCGTTTGTTCAATTGTTTGTTCGTTTGTTCATTATCTACCATTCACCCATTGAAGCAATTTTGAAAGTACATTTTTTTTAGTTCCATGAACCAATCAAATTGTTCAACTAATTTAAACCCATCAATCAAATTAACTCAATTATATCAGCCAACCAATTAAATAACACCATCTCATTTTAATAAACATTCAAATTTTATTCCACAGTACAACCAGCCAATCAAATCAAACCATTTATTTCAACCGGCCATTGAAATCGCCGAAAACATTTCAACCAACCAGTCAGGTGTCAGTAAATAACCTGACCTAACAACCAATCATGTAATTTTAAACATTTGAAACATCCAATCATATACTAGCAAACATTTTAACCAACCAATCAGACAAGAGCAAACATCTTAAACATCCAATCAGATAAGAGCAAACACTTCAGCCAATCAGATAACAGCAAACTGTTTAACCAACCAATCAGGTGATGGTAAACTATTTAACCAACCAATCAGGTGATAGCAAACTATTTAACCGACCAATCAGATGATGGTAAACTATTTAACCAACCAATCAGGTGATAGCAAACTATTTAACCGACCAATCAGGTGATAGCAAACTATTTAACCGACCAATCAGGTGATAGCAAACTATTTAATCGACCAATCAGGTGATAGCAAACTATTTAACCGACCAATCAGGTGATAGTAAACTATTTAACCAACCAATCAGGTAATAGTAAACATCTTGGACGTGAATGACAACCAGCCATCCTTTCCTCTCTCGCAGTACATCGTCCAAGGAATCGCCGAAACGGTTGCCATTGGGACTGACGTTTTGCAAGGTGATGATGATGACGACGGTGATGATGATGACAGTGATGGTGATGATGGCCGTAATGCCAGAAGATTTGGAGAATGGAGATGATAATATTTAATGGCAGTTTAAATGGTTGACTTGATTTGATCCGATTCTAAATCTACTGCTATTACCACTATACCACTACTGCTACTGCTACTACTACTACTACTACTAATACCACTACTGCTACTACAACTACTACTACTACTGCTACTTCTACTACCACTATTGCTACTACTATTGCTACTACTACTCCTACTACTGCTGCTGCTGCTGCTACTACTACTGTTGCTGTTGTGGCTACTACAACCGCTGCTACTACTGCTACCACTTCAGTGACGGCGAACGACGCGGACTCAGTGACGAATTCGCAACTGACTTACAGCACTTCAGACGAAAACTTCAACGTCCAGACACTCAACAACATAGGCTACATCCGGACTTCGAAGTTAGTTATCTTCAGTTATTATTATTAATATAATTATTATTATTATTATATTATTATTATTATTATATTATTAATCTAAGTAATACGAATCAGACAACGTAATTATTTAAAAACAAACGGTTGTGACAAATTGAAGAGTTTGGGGGCCGAATCCTTCGACAACTACATCAAAATTGACAACCAGCTCCCAGATTCGAGTGACATCAAACCGACACTCAAAGTGTTAATGTTGCGACAGACAGCTAAGTGCAGAATTTGAACGGCTTGCTTCACTCCGTTGTCAGGGCACAATAATCAAGGCAATTGGTAGTCATGTTCCTAACAATAATTCTCGAAAAAATGAAATCGTTCGCCAGCCCAGAAGTCTCCATTTTTGCAGATCTGTAGACAGATGAATTTCAACTGCCATCTCACCTATTCAAGTCATTTTGACCAGACATCTCATTGCTACGAGACGAAAGAATTGAAGTACTGGAATGAACAGCCTGTCACGATACTAACTTTTTTTAAATTCTAAAGATTATAAACTATCTAAATACTCTGGTAACTTGCAAAATAATAACTTGATTGACGACTTGAAACATTTCAAAATAAATACATTCGAAATCTCAACTTTAGGTTTATTCAAAATATTTAATTTATCTCTTGTAAACATTTTTGGTCTGATCACTCCTGAAATTGTCTCTACCATAGAACTGTGCTTGAATCAATTTTGAAACTAATTAACTCTAGTTGTACTCATTCTTTTTGAAGGATGGGCTCCATAGACTAACTTAATACTCTACTTGATATTTTATTTCATTTTACTCTTATTTTATTCTATTGGCCAATTTATTTTGCTATATTGTCATTTTCATTGTCTTATAGCTGAATAAAAGATTGCTCTCACAGTTGTTGTTTGTTGATCACGGTCTAAGCCGGTTTACAGATGAATCCACGACTCATCTAACTTCAAAGGATATCATCAAAACAAAGAAACTTTCTATGGATATGTGCAGTTTCAAGTAGAGCAATTTTCTGAGTTTCATCATTCTTCGCTTTCCCAGGTATTATCTCTAAGTTTTTTATTGTCGTACCTTCGAATATTCCTAAAACTCCCACTACTATTGGTGACATTTTAGGTCTGGTGTTCCACATTTGTGAAGTTTCAACTCCCACATCTTTACACTTGCATCTTGGTCGGGCTCAATCATCCTAACAGTTTTTTTTCCATTTGTTTGGAAATTTTGTTAAATAAAAGATCGTTTCATCTCATCTTTGTTCCGCCTCATCTGAAGCAACTTTTGTGTCAGTTAGTATCGGTATTTCAGTCATCAGGTTATTTTTTCAATCTCATTTCTTTTATGGCGGTAACAACTGGTCCGTTGGTGTTAGTTTTTCCATCTCTGATTATCTCTGAATACCAAGTTATAACAATTTGTCCATCGAGGCTGATAACTTTACCGGCTCATACTCGTAACATGTTTCATCTATCTTCTACAGACTGACAGACATGTTTCATCTATCAGTCTACAGACTGGCCATTTGCCAGACTATTGCTTCGTTTCGTGTAACTTGTTGGCTGGCGCAGATGCTGAACACTAAATGGTCAACTTCTTCTTCCTTCTCAAAATGATTTGCCATTTACCTGTCTCTTCAAGATTTTTCTTTGATAATATTTTGTGTTATAACAGAAAGTCTTATTATTATTATTATTATCGTTATTATTATTAAAATTATTATTATAATTACTATTATTATTAAAATTATTATTATTACTACTATTGTAATAGACTTTCTACGATAAATTTTTCATAATGAGTTAATAACATCATGATTCTCGCATTTGCCTATGTAATGATCCTTTAACGGTAAACTTTTTAAAATATGCTAAAATTGATACTTGAATTTGTTTCTGTAATGAACCTCTACTGTGAATTTGTCATGTCGATTCAATCTTTGTTTATTTAATTGTCAATATTATGGGAGGCGAACATTATTTAATTTTGAGATGCAAATGTATAAATTTTTGTGACGTATGTTCGCGTGCACTAATTGCCATCATTTTTAATTTCTTCATTTTCAATTAACTTTGTTGAATTTTTTGTTGAACTTGGTTGAAAGGACAACTTTAGTTAAGGCACTATCACAAGTATTATGTTTACTTTTCTGTGCTTCTTCCAATAAATTGTTATTAAAATTATTATAATTACTATTATTATTACAATTATTAAAATTATTATTAATATTATTAAAATTATTATTATTATTAAAATTATTATTAATATTATTAAAATTATTATTAATATTATTAAAATTATTATTATTAAAATTATTATTAATATTATCGCAGACGTCTAGACTACGACTGGCGACCCGACCACTCGTACAACTTCACGATCGTGGCCAGGGACAACGGCCGCCCCCAGCTGCAGGGATGTGCGAACGTCCGCATCAGCCTCATCAACGTGAATGATGAGGCGCCCATTTTTTCGAGGTCGGGTCAGGAGGTCATCTGGATAAATGGGGACATCATGGTGGGGACGGTTGTCCATGTTGTTCACGCCTACGATCCGGATGGCGATGATGTCACCTATTCATTTGAAGGTGGTGGTGATGATGATGATGAAGATATAGAGGATGATGTTGATGATGATAATGATGATATAGAAGAAGATGATGATAATGAGGATGATGATGACGATTGAAAGTGGTGGTGGTGATGATAATGATGATGAGGGTGTGGTGGTGGTGGTGATGATGATGATGATATAGAGAATGATGATGATGACGATTGTCAAGATGTGGCGATGATGCTGATGATGGTCCTAAAAAAAACTAACGACAATAAAGCTGGCGATTATCTATGTGCTATAGAGATAATAAGAAATAGCAATAATAATAATAATAATAATAGAACTCAAAGTAGAGAGATTAAGTCTTCTTAATAGAAGTTTTTAGCTAAAGCTCTTTAAAAAACTCGCGTGTGCTTAGGTATGCGTGCGTGCGTGCGTGTGTGTGTGTGTGTATGTTTGATTGTGTGTTTGTGTATGTATGTTTGTTTGTTTGTGTGCGTGTGTGAGTTTTTGTGTGAGTATAGAAAAGCTACCCCAAAAACCGCAATTAATCATTTAAAGTTGATGTAAACGTTGTTTTAATCCATTTTTTCGTGTGTGTGTGTGTGTATTTGTGTGTGTATGTATGTGTGTGTATATATGAATGTGTGTATGTATGTGTGTGTATTCCTTTTTACGTGGGTATGCAATTGATATTGGCTTGCTGGTAAGGTGCCCGTCTGCTGTGTCGAATTGACTGGTTTCGAATGCCCGCGTCAGTGAAATATCAACAAATTTCAACACATTCAACACATACAAACATACATACATACATACACACCTACACAAACACACACATACAAACACACACACACACATACTTACAAAAACACACACACACAGAATTACACCATTCATATGGAGAATAATATAGCAAGTATTAACTTCAGAATTCTTATTCAAATATGTTCTATAACTTTAAATTTCAACTTTAAAACTTCACACCTACCTACCTACCTGCCTGCCAAATTCAACATTAGCCTTCCAGTTATGCTTAAGACCCGCCTATCATATGCAATGTGTATGATACGTGGTTTGCACGCGTTTTCATATACGCTGTGTGTGTGTTTGTCGTTGAAACCTCTGAAACTAACGCAAAGGAAAGAGAGTAACCTTTAACCTTTTAACCTTTTAACTAGCACCATCAAATTTCTTCTTTTTCACTTCTAACGCAATTAAAAAACTCCCATAGTTCATCTCTCCCAAGCCACTCCAAGCCGTTCCTCCACTTGTTCAGTGATTTCCTGAAAATTCTCTCTTAAATTGGATTTAAACTGAGAGAGATTAATTTTTTGAACTGCTTGCAATCGTCCCCTGATCATATTTTGTTATGTGTGTGTGTGTTTGTGTTGACGTGTGTGTGTGTGTGTGTGTGTGTGTGTAGGTGTGATGTGTTTTGTTGACGTGTGTGTGTGTGTGTATTTGTGTGTGTGTATTTGTGTGTGTGTGTGTGTGTTTGTGTTGACGTGTGTGTGTGTGTGTGTGTGTGTGTGTGTGTGTGTGTGTGTGTGTGTGTGTGTGTGGAGAGAGTTAAATCTAAACAAAACATCATCATCGTCGTCATCATCATTCCTTTCCCAAATTTTTTGACAGTATTGATGCATATCAATAGATTTTTCATCGTATGCATGGTGAAACTTTATTCGTTTTCCCCTCTCTTTCGTCCGTCTATCCGTCTGTCACTTTGTTTATTCATTCATTTTTTATTCATTCCTTCATTCGTTCATTCATTTTTTTTCGTTCGTTCGGTCGTTCTTTTGTTCACTCGTTCGATCGTTCGTCTATCTAACTCTTAATATATTAATTTAGTTTTGTGTGTGTATGCCTTCAGTTTTTCAATCATTCGAATGTCTGTCATTCTTTCATTCAATCAATCATTCGTTCACTCAATCATTCACTCAACCATTCATTCATTCATTCATTCATTCATTCATTCACTCATTCATTCATTCATTCGCTCATTCATTCATTCATTCGCTCATTCATTCATTCATTCGCTCATTCATTCATTCATCTATCTGTCACAAAATTTAATTACTTGTCCGTCCGTTTCTTTTATTTATTTTATTCATTCAATCATTCATCCATCCATCTATCATTTTTTACTTGATTATTTTTGAAATTTGTTCATCCGTTCTCTCAATTATTTTATTCCAAATTTGATGTTCTCTCTTTCTTTTGTTCGTTCGTCCGTTCATTCATTCATTCATTCTTTCATTTATTTATTTATTCATTTATTCATTCATTCATTCATCTAGCTTTCTACTTTTCATTAACTTAATTGTATGTCCATTTATTTACTTTTTCATTTGTTTAGTCATTCAACCGTCCATCCGTCTAGCCATTCATTCGTTCATTCATTCATTCTTTCATTCATTCATTCATTTATTCATTCAATCGCTCATTCATTCATTCACTCATTCATCCAAGATGGCCGCCTGACACATCCGCCATTCAGCATCGACTCGAGATCAGGCATCATCACTTTGACGTCATCGTTGAGCGATAATAACAACAACAACAACAACAACCTCAACAACAACAACAACAACCTCAACAACAACAACAACATCATCATCAACAACAACAGCAAACAAACTCACACGCTAACAATCATCGCCACTGATAACGGTTCGTGTTGTGGTTCGACTACAAGCCGCAAGAGTAGCGGTCGGGTGTTAATAAAGGTGAAGGACATTAATAACCACGCCCCCAAATTCCCTAACTGCTCCGCCTACTCAGGTGTTACAGTTTACGAGGGCGAAGCTGTCGGGACATTTGTGTTGCAGGCTGGTATTGCTGTTTTGTCTGAACGACTCTAATGATTTTTTGTATCTTTTGGTTGTTGTTGTTCTTCTTATTATTGTTATTTATTATTATTATAATAATTATTATTATTATTATTATTAGTAGTAGTAGTAGTAGTAGTAGTAGGTAGTAGTAGTAGGTAGTAGTAGTAGTAGTACCCCTTTTTGTTGCAGTTGTAGTTCAAATTCCCAGCCAATCATGTCTGTCCTTACTGTCATTTTCGCCCGACTCTCCAGCCAATCACACTCGAATAAATCGAACCGAAACTAAACCAGGTCAGGGCGTATGACCTAGATTCGGGTAAAGAGGGCGACCTGACCTACACTCTGGTGCAGTCCAAGAATGATGAGAATAGCATCAACAATCTTTACAGCATAGACCAGGGTAGTGGGGTTCTGATAACTGCCGATGTATTCGATAGGGAAGATCACAACAACGAACCTCTGCATAGGCTGACAGTTAAGGTTGGCTTTGCTTTTGCTTGTTTATTTCTCCTTCTCTTTCTCTCTCTTTCTCTCTCTTTCTCTTTCTCTCTCTCTCTTTTTCTATGTGAGTGAGTGAATGAGTGAATATCTCTATTTTTGGTTTTTTACTGGTTTTTTCCGTGTTGTCATAGTTTTGTCTTATACAGTTCACTAAAGAATTACAGTGATTATTAGTATTGATTATAAATAATTATAATTAGTGTATTTCATTGTAATTGTTGCTTAATAATTTATGCTCACATTCACGCACTCACTCACTCACTCTCTCACTTACTCACTCATTCATTTACACACTCACTCACGCACTCACTCTCATTCTATTACTCACTCATTCACTCATTCATTCACTCACTCACTAACTCACTCACTTTCACTCACTCACTCACTAACTCACTTTCACTCACTCACTCATTCACTCACTCATTCACTAACTTACTAACAAAAGGCCCAGGACAATTCGAGACCAGACTTAGCCGGTTTTTGCACGTTCACCGTTAAAGTCGGTGACCGAAACGATAATCCGCCGGTTTTTGCCATTTCCAAGTATTCGGCAACCGTAGAGGAAGGTAGCGCCGTCGGTAAAAAGGTTCATGAATATTTTTAATTATTATTAATAGTTTTATATTATTTTATATATTATTTTAAATTATTATTAAAAATTATTGATTAAATGTTAATATAATTAATTTTATATTATTTTATATATTATATTATCTTTATATTTTATAAATTATCTTTATATTATTATAATTTAGCGCTATATCAGTGGTGTTTACCATTTGAATTTTTTAACGTCATCATCATCAACAACAACATCATCATCATCAACAACATCATCCTCATCAACAACATCATCATCATTATCATCAACAACAACAACATCATCATCATCATCAACATCATCATCATCATTATCATCATCAACAACAACATCATCATCTTCATCAACAACATCATCATCATAACTCAAGGTCAGACAAATATATGCAAACGACCGTGACCTTGGCGATAATGGCAAGGTCGAATACTTTCTGAGGAATGGGAGCGCAGGGTTTTTCAGCATCAACAAACAAAATGGCTGGATCACAATCGCCAGACCTCTTGTTGGGGTAAGAAAAGTTAAGTTTCATCATTTAATTTTATGGCGCAGTGCTTAAGGCGCCTGACACTGATGTCATAGTTGCTGGGTTCAATTGCGAAGCGATCTCTGCCTTGGCTCATACGCTAATGATCCTGTTGTTGTTGTTGTTGTTGTTGTTATCAAGTCCGGATGGAATCACTTTTCATTCTATTAAAAAATAATTAATTATTAATTAATTCAGTCATTCAATTAATCATCCATTAATTCATTCAATCATTCATTCAATCATTCGCTCATTCATTCATTCAACCATTCATTCAATCACTCATTCAATCATTCAAATGCATTTCAATCCGTTCTTCCCTTCTCTCCTCCATTCACCCATCCATGTTGATTTGTACAGCGCCACAAAAATGTCCGACTAGAGGTAGAGGCTAGGGACCGGGGCGTACCGCCCATCTCCTCGAGAACCTTTGTCGACGTTGAAATTATTCGCTCGAATATCGGTCATCCGCAGTGGGTCGGCGACTATTCGTCGAGTAGAATCGAGATTTTAGAAACCGTGCCGACCAACACGTTGGTGATGAAGCTGAAGGCTGTTGTGATGGGCAGTAACAATAGTAATAAAAGGCGAGTGGTTTGCTCTTGTTGTGGTTGTTGTTGCTGGTTTAAAAAGTCACCATTATCATCATCATCACAATCATCATCATTATCATCATCACTATCATCTTCTTCATCATCATCATCATCGTACAAGACAGTTTTATAAAACCCATTCCATACATTTTTGATACACCTGATATATATCATATATATTTTACTATATATTATCATACCATAATAGTACATCACTATTTACCATAAATATACATTTTAATATATATCATATATAT
>NW_008705557.1:166486-181287 GCF_000326865.2 Helobdella robusta
ACTTTCAGGCCACTGTAAGATTAATAACACTTAATTTGTTATATAAATTTGTTACATAATGGGGCATTCCGAAAGATTAAATCATAACTAAGCGGGTTCACCAATATCCAAAAAATGTAATCCATAAATAGAACTAACAATTTTCTAATAATAACTCTAATAATTAAAACCCTTTTATTACCGGAAATCAGTGCCATAAAATATAAAATAAATTATGGTCAGTGTCAAGTAATTAAACACACAATAAAACCCCATCATCACCATTAACATTTATTTACCATATATTAACATTTTAACATAATATTTTAACATAAAATTTTAATTAATTGTAAATTGGAGGTATTAAAGAAGCCAATTGGAGTAATTTGAAACGCATTTATTCTAATCGAAGAGTTTTTTTGTAATCGGGGGATTAAACTAGAATTTTAATTGTTTCTCTACTTGGTTTGTTTGAAGTCTCTGGATTGGATTAAATTTGCCTCGTGAAATTTATCTCAAATCTTCGGTTTTGTAGAATGGCGATGTCTGCTCGAAGACTGACGAACACTTGCCACATAATAATAAAAATAATAATAATAATAATAATAATAATAATAATAATAATAATAATGTAAACAATCTTTCATTCAGCAATAAAAACAATGAAAAAGATAGTACAAATAAAATAAAATAATAAAATAAACTGCCAAATGCAATAAATAGAGTCTTAATCTAAGAGGTCATCATTCGAATCGAGAGAGTACGACCAGAGTTACTTAGTTTTAAAGTTGATTCATTTCGCTTTTTTGTCGCAATAGATAGTGTATGACTATGATATGGCAGAGTTTATGAGGTTATTGCAAAATTAATCAGTCTAAATAATATTCATTAGCCGAAGATTGAATGTTTTAAAGAGACCTGAATAATAATAACAATGATAATAATAACTTAACTATATGGTTGTTATTCTCAGCAATGTATTTTTATCAGTGTTATTATTATTATTATCATCACAAATTTTTTAACTTCTTCTCGGGGTTATGAATAATATGAATATAATTAGTATTATTATCGTCATAATAATAGTAATTATTATCGTCATAACATAAATAATTATTATTATTACTTTATAATAATAATTATTACGGCATAATTTTAAAATTTATAATATAATTTAAAATTATTATCGCCATAATAATAATAATTATTATTATTATTACTTTATAATAATTATTATCACGGCATAATTTTAAAATATAATTTAATTTAAAATAATTATCGTCATAATAATAATTTATAATAATATATAACATATAAAAACTTTATAATAATTATTATTACGGCATAATTTTAAAATATAATAATATGCAGAACCGTGATTTCAGTAACTTCTATAACGAGACCCGAGTCTTCCTAGACGTGTTGGACGCCAATGATGAGATTCCTCAGTTTGTAGGGCTGGACATAAACGGTCGGTACGAGTCGAGTATTGCTGAAAATTTAGAACCGGGTTTCGAGATTTTGTCGGTAACCGCAATCGATAGAGACGAACATCCGAAGTATAAAAAAGTAAGGTTGAACTGTTCATTCATTCATTCTTTTTTTAATTCAATCATTCATTCACTCATTCATTCATTCATTCACTCATTCATTCGTCTACTCATTTATCTATCAATCCATCCACTCATTAATTACGTTTAAAAGTAAAACTCAACTTTCAAAAAAAAACCACGCCAGATTTTATACCGATTCAAAACCGGTAGCGAGGACAGCGATAAGTTTCGAATCGATAAGGATACCGGTACGATTCGGTCCAACGCCGTATTTGACCGAGAAACGAAAGATCATTACTATTTATCGATAGAAGCTGTAGATGGCGCTCCGTCGGACCGACCGAATCATCATCTACCCGGAACCGCCAATATCGGTTTATTGTGCATTCCTATGTGCAATCATAACTTTGTTTCTTAAATAAAATTCGTTCATTCATTTGTCCATTCATTCATATTCATTCATTCATTCATCCACCCATTAACATCATTCATTCATTCATTCATTTATTTATTCCTTCATTTATTCATTCATTTACTCACGCATTCATCTCAGGTTCTTCGGAAGTCCATGTAAAAATAACGGACACAAATGATATAGCGCCGAAGTTTAGAGACGAGAAACTGATAGTTAGGATTCCGGAAAATGCTGACATAGGCACCGTCGTCATAACAACCACTGCTGATGATGACGATGAAGGTAGGAGTAGGGATGTGCTGTTTGTTTGTGATTTTTTGATTTTTTGCAGGGTTTATGAGGCGCTTGATGTAAAATTTCATTTGTTCGTTTGTTTAATTGTTGTTTAGTTGTTCGTTTGAAAAATCGTTCATTTGTTTATCAACTTATTTGTCGTTCATTCATTCATTCATTCATTCATTCATTCATTCATTCATTCATTCATTCATTTATTCATTTTACCATTCAATCACTCAAGCATTTACACATGCGTGTATACATACCACACATACATCCATGCATTCATTCATTCACTCAATCTCTCACTCACTCATTCATTCACTCATTCACTCCCTCACTCATCCATTCACTCACTCTCTCACTCACTCATTCATTCCTCCAGACAGTCACCTGACCTATTCAATCGTTGATGGGAATCACGGGAACTCCTTCGAGGTCGTCCCGGAAATGGGAGAGGTCAAAGTTCGCAGGATCCTAGATTATGAGGAAGGACCTAGGGTGCGTCTGGTGGATGGATGGATGAATGGATGGATAGATTGATGGATGATGAATGAATGAATTAATAGATGGTTGCATGTTTAATTGACGGATAGTCGGATGAATGAACGAACAAATAAACGAACGAATGAATGAATGAATTAATGAATGAACAAATGAATGAATGAATGATTGAATGAATTAATGAATGAACAAATGAATGAATTAATGAATGAATGTGAGGAGGAAGACGAACGAATGAATTGTGTGAGAGAAAAAAGATGAGCGAATAAACGAATAAAATTGAAGAATGAATGAATGAATGAATACTCGATACTCGCAGGCGTACCGACTGAAATACCGAGCCTTTGACGATAAATTCGAGGCCATCACTACAATCACCATCTACGTCACAGACGTGAATGATAACCCGCCAAAATTCGACAATGCTATTTATAACGTCACTGACGTCATGGAAGAAGAAGGGGGTGTGTCTAAAAATAACCCCAAATACTTGCTTACGGTTGGTTGGTTGGTTGGTTGGTTGGTTGGTTGGTTGGTTGGTTGGTTGGCTGGCTGGCTGGTTGGTTGGTTGGTTGGTCGGTTGGTTGGCTGGTTGGCTGGTTGGTTGGTTAGTTAGTTGGTTGGTTGGTTGGTCGGTCGGTTGGTTGGTTGAATGAGTGAGTGAGTGAATAGATGAATGAATGAATGAATGAATGAATGAATGAATGTGTGAATGAATGTGTGAATGAATGTGTGAACGAAGGTATAAATGTGCGAATGAAGGAATAAATGAATGAAGAAACGAAAAAATGAATGAAGTAATAAAAGATAATGGCCATTTTTATAATTATATTTCTATCTCTACAATTTATATTTCGATTCCTATAATTATTGCTATTATTAATACTACTATTGCTATTATCATAATTATTATTAATTATTATCATCAATCATTATTATAATTAACTATTATAATTATGATTAATTAATTAGGTGAGGGCCACGGATCCTGACACAGACCGAAAGGGGAGCATAAGATACAGCCTCACCGGACAGTTCCCAGATGAAGGTTGGATTAATTATTTATTTTAAATAATAATTTTAATTAGGGATATTATATATATATATATTTATTTATATATATATATATATTATGTTCGTAATAGACCATAATTTTTTACAATATTCTATAAATTCTACCGAATGTTTGGCGTTAATATGTTTGTAGTTCGTTTTTAAGATTTTTCTCACTAAAGTTTTTTCGCAAAACGTTTGGTTTATTAGAATTTAAAATAAACTTATTCTCCGAGTTCATGCTGCAAATAAGGCCATATTTCGATTCCGAATGAAGTTGATTATATTGTTATTGGTTATATATAGTTATATAGTGTTATATACAGTTGTTAATATGTATATATATATATATATACATATTTATATATAGTTATTTATAAAGATCACTGGGTTTTCGGAGCGTTATTCAATTTGTAGTTGAGTTTCTCAATTTTTCTAGCGAGATTTTTATCATCTTGATGAAGTTTATTAAGGTTAAATATCAAAGTCTTTTTAATATTTGACATTTTTGACCAAACATTATTAACAACGTTATTACTACAGAAAAGCTCTTCCCGGCATATATATAAAGTATTATTATCACCTTTATCATTTTCATTACAATCGTCACCAGCATCTTCACCAATACCACCCTCATCATCACCACCACCATCATCATCACCACCACCACCCAGGAATCTTCATCATAAACAGCCACACGGGGGAAATCTACCTGACGAGGTCTCTGGACCGAGAGACCAGGGCTGTCTTCAACTTCAACGTTCTTTCATATGATGAAGTTGACAACAACAACAACAATAATAATAATAATAATAATAATGGTGATGGTTATAATATTAATAATGATGATGTTGATGATGGTGGTGGAGATGATGGTGGTGGTGGAGAGGATGATGATGATGATGGTGGAGAGGATGATGATGATGGTGGTGGTGGTGGTGGTGGACTGTTTAATATTTCGTCCACTTCAATATCATCATCGTCGTCGTCGTCATCATTATCAACACATAGGCGCGCCAAAAATCGTCATAATAATAACAATAATAATGATATTAATAATAATAATAATGATGATAATAATAATGACCACCATCACCATCGTCTGCCACATCATCATTTTTTGCAATCGTCGCTTCTGTCGCCGTCGTCATCGCTAACCGGCTTCGCCGAGGTCCGAGTTCTACCGCGCGATATCAACGATAACGCTCCGAGATTCGATTCTAACCGACTAACCGGTCGAGTACTGGAGCACTCCAGATCTGGTAGGTCGGGAGGAGGTATTAACGGGGATGACACGATTGCTTAGTTTCAATTCATATTCATTAATTTAGAAATAATTATCGGGTGATTCTAATTAATATTTCAGTTAATTATGATTAGTAACTCAAGGTGATGATGGTAATGAAAAAGAAGATGATGATAATTATTAAAATAATTATTTTTCCCCCCAAAAAAACCGCCCCAATTAATTAATTAAAATAAACGAACCCTTCACCAACCCTTAAAGGAATCTCAATACTGACAGTCATAGCCAGTGACCCAGATAACGGCGTAAATGGGTCGGTGACCTACTTTCTGAAATCGGGTCACCTCTCGAAAGTAGATCAACCCATTTTCCAAGTCGATCCCTTGATGGGGTTGGTGACCACGGTGCAGAGCAATGCTCTCGATAGGGAGGTCCAGGATGTCTATTACGTCACCGTGCTGGCCAGAGACAAGGGCAGTCCGCCCATGTCCTGTGAGTGAGTGAGTGAGTGAGTGAGTGAGTGAGTGAGTGAGTGAGTGAGTGAGTGAGTGAGTGAGTGAGTGAGTGAGTGAAAGAGAAGAAAATGAATGACAAACTTACCAAAAAATTTATTTCAACTGACCATCTGATCAAAAATTGTTCCGATCAACCAATCAAACAACGACCAATCAAACAAATAACAAATCACAACATAGCAAATCAAATCAACCGACCAATCACAGCACACCAACCACAATCCAACCCCAAACTAACCAGTCAAGCCAATCACATCACACCAACCACAATCCAATCCCAAACTAACCAGTCAGCCAGCCAATCACATCACACCAACCCCAAACTACCCAGTCAGCCAGCCAATCGCATCACACAAAACACAATCCAACCATCCAATCACAGCCAGCGCCACAGTAACCATATACATCGACGATATCAACGATCACTCGCCGAGATTCACCCAAAAAGTTTACGCTACAAAAATTTCCGAAAGCGTTGCTAAGGGCGAGGCCGTTGCTAGGGTCGTGGCCGTTGACAACGACGTTGGCTTCAATGCCAAGTTGACCTTTTCCCTGGCCGAGTCGAACCGGCAACACTTCTACATCGTCAGCGACGACTTCATGAATGATACTGGTGTTGTTAGGATTTTTAAAGTTGGTCATGATGATTATTATAACCCCAACCCTAACCACCCCCGGTAGTTAGGGTTGGGGTTATAATAATTAATTAATCAATCGATTGTTCATTTGTTTATTTTATTCTTTCGTTCATTCATTTATTTATCTATTTTTTCATTCGTCCAATCAGTTAACTATTCAATCATTCGACTATTTCTTCCTCTCTATTTTGTTTATTCTCTGCACATTCAATTATTCATTCATTCAACTAATCAGGCAATCAGTAAGCCAATCAAATCAAACCAACCAACCAGCCAATCAAATCAAACCAACCAACCAGCCAATCAAATCAAACCAATCAACCAGCCAATCAAATCAAACCAATCACCTAGCCAATCAAATCAAACCAACCAGAGGCGCCCACTTGTCCAAAATATTGGGGAGCCCAGGCCAGGGCCATCTATTGATATATTATACCATATATATATATATATATATATATATATATATATATATATATATATATATATGGTATAATATATCAATATATATATATATATATATATATATATATATATATATATATTGATATATTATATCATTACTTATTTCATTACTTCCTATATATATATATAGGAAGTAATGAAATAAAACATTGAAACAAAATTAAAACAATGCAAATGTTTTTAATCGTAAATCATTTCGTTTAAAAAATCATTGCTTAATTGTTTAATGTCAATTGACTCATTTGAGGTTCGGTAGCTATGTAGCATCGCTCTGCGTGGTTCAGCTTCGCCAGTCACGTTTTTAGACATCTTAAGGCTGAGAAACTTCTCTCTGCTGTGCAAGTTGTTACAGGTGATGTCAAAAAAAGCATTAAAACTTTTAAAATTTTGGAAAATATTTTCTGCCTAGATTTGCATTTAATCAGATCAGCAATAACATCTCGCATGCTTTGGATTTCCTGTTTTGAATTACTACAGTCATGGCAGATGAGGTCTCGAAATATTTTCAGGTGTAAAATAAGACGATCTTCAATTGTATCATTTCAGTAATATTCTAAAAGCTTTGAAACTTTTATATCCCAATACTGCAAATTTAAATCACCTACAACTGAGATTTCAACGTTTTGGGCAATAAGAAATCCTTCGGACTTGAATCTTGTTTTCAGACATTCAAGTACAGCATCCATGGCTTGAAGGTAAAATTTTTTAAAATACTTCTTCGGATTAGAAGGAGTATTTTAAAAGAAGGAGTTGTCCCCTTTTTTGGGTGGGGGCACGTCTTACGCGCGGCAATGATGGGGCTTCTATATTATTTTTTGCCGCTCTCAAAGTTACTTTATGCCAAAAGTCATTGAATTTTGTGTCTTTTTTGCTTGAATTACTGTATACAAATCTCTAGAACTAAATATGAAAATTTTATGGAAAGTTTATAAATTATTTAAATTAATTTGCTTAAATTACGTTATACAAATCTCTGGAACTAAATATGAAAATGGTATGGAAAGTTTAGAAATTATTTAAAATTTTATCTAAAAAAATATTCAATTTTTATAACAAAATATTGGGGGCTCAGATTTGTGCGGGCCTGAGGGACTAAATATTTGGGGGATCGAGCCCTTCCAAGCCCCATGGAGTCGGCGCCTATGAAACTAACCAACCAATCACAGCCAATCAAATCAAACCAACCAACCACAGCCAATCAAATCAAACCAACCAATCAACCAGCCAATCGACTTCGAGTCCCAGCGTTCTCCAATCTTCAACCTGACGATCAGAGTTCAAGATGTGGACCCCACTCACGTGGACAGCTGCCATCTTGAAATCACCATCACCGACTTCAACGACAATCCGCCTGTATTCGTGCCTAACAATAAAAACGTTCGTTCATTCCGTGGATTGAGTGAAGGAAAATGAATGAATGAGTGAATTCATGCATGTATGAATGAATGAATTCGTGAATGAATGAATTAATGAAAAATGGATGGATAGATAGATGAAAAAAACAAATGCACGAATGGATGAATGAGTGTGTGAATGAATGAATGAATGAACGAATGAATGAATGAATAGTAAACGGATGCTCATTCCATTCGTTTATGAACGTATTTTCCGTAAATTGGTTGATTGATTGACGAGAAAATAAATGAATGAAAGAATGAATGAAAGATGAATGAATAAAAATATGAATGAATTGGATCTGTAGATGAATGAACGAACGAACGAACGAATGAATGAATAGATATTATTTCACTTTAAATTATTATATATTGTTCTTCGAAAAAAGGTGGTTGTGTATGAGAATATAACAATTGGCACGAAACTCCACACATTCAAGGCATTTGATTCAGATTCTGGGATTAATAAACTATTCAGGTTCGTTTATTCATTCATTCATTCATTCATTTATTTATCTAATTGCATACTTAATCACTCTATCAATTATAGATTAAATGACCTATTAACATATCTGCCAACATTTATTATTCAATTATAATGATCATTTAATTATTCCACCCACGCATTTAATTTCTCGTTGACCAATCACAGCTATTCTCTGGATCCGGCAACCAATCCGGATGGTTTATTCAAAATTAATGAAGAGGGCGTGGTCAGTGTGGGCGGAATTTTAGACAGAGAGGCCGTACCGTCTCATAGGCTCCATATATTAGCAATCGACGAAGGTTGATTGATTGAATGAATGAATGATTCATTCATTCATTCATTCATTCATTTATTAATTTATTAATTTATTCATAGGAACGCCTCGGCTAACGGGTACTGGCACACTAATTATAAACCTCCTAGACGTCAACGATAACGCGCCAACGTTAGCCAACCAGCACATCCCTATTATCCTTTACGAGAACCAATTCCCTAATCGTCCGGTGTCAGAAGTCAGTGCCCATGACCGCGATACCCTAACGAATGGACCTCCCTTTGAGTTCTGGGTACCGTGTTTTGGAGAATGTCCATGTTACGATCATCCACACTGCTCTGATTTTGAATTTAAATACATACCAAGTATGTGGTTGAGTGTGTCTGTGTGTGTGTGTGTGTGTGTGTGTGTGTGTGTGTGTGTGTGTGTGTGTTACTGGCATCATTGTATGAATGAATAATCAATCAATCAATTAGCTTGTAAAGCGCTATTTCCGCGATGTTCAACAGCGCTCCTCAATGAATTTTGAAAACAGATGGGTCTTGAGATCCGCTCTGAACTTCGTAAGTGATGGAGAAGTGGTCAGAGAAGTAGGTAGAGAGTTCTAGAGAAAGGGGCCAGAAAAAGCAAAAGCAGATTTGGCAAAAGAGTGTTTAACACGAGTTAAGAAGAAGCGAGAACAAGAAGACGATCGTAAACCGGGGCGTTTAGGTTTAATTAATATATCTGATAAATACTTAGGAAATAATTTAGATTGAGACTTATACATGAACGTGCAAATTTTAAAAATTATTCTATATTTTATAGGTAGCCAGTGCAAGAGAACAAGATATGGAGATATATGAGAAAAGAAAGGGGCACGAGCAACTAGACGAGCAGCAGAGTTAAAAGCTTTACTTAAAGGATAGAGTATAGAGTCAGGAAGACCATAGTAGAACGAGTTACAATAAACAATCCTAGATAAGACCAACGAAGTAACAAGAAGGAGAAGAGTAGGATCATCAAGAAAAGGCAAAAGTTTTTTTATTCTACGTATATGAAAGTAAGAACTTCTTGCAACACTATTATTCTGAGAAGAAAGAGACATGAACGAATGAATGTATGAATGAATGAATGAATGAATGAATGAATGAATGAATGAATAGATGAACCAATGAGTGATTGATTGAGCGAATAATCAATAAATAAATAAACGAACAAATGAACGATCGAACTTTAAAATTGTTATTAATTTTGAAAGAAAAAGTCACTAGCACACGTAAAAAAGAACCAACTTCAACAACAACATCAACAACAATATCAACATTTACAATAACATTAACAACTTCAACAACAACATCAACAACAACATCAACATCATCAACAACAACATACATCACAAACAAATACACCACAAATAATAATCCGCAACCAACTTCTACCTCGTGCACGCAGACGGGGGGCCAGCCGGATTCGGATCCGGATTAGTGACCAGTTTGAAGTCGTTCGACAGGGAGCAGCAGAAGCAATACGTCATCCCCATCGTCATAAGGGACAGTGGAGATGTGCCACTGTCGGCCACTAACTCACTGACTATCGTCATCGGTGATGTCAACGATAACGTGCATTCAGCTGGCACTAAAAGGGTCACGGCCATTCAGTGCAGAGGTGAAGGTCATTTTTGGATGGTTGGATGGATGGATAAAAGTATTCATAAATGAATGAACGATTGAGTGAATGAACGAACGAACGAATGAATCTGAGTAAATGAATGAATGAGCAGTAGTAGTAGAAGCCATAATCACAATATGCTCTTCCACTCAAAATAATTCAATACTCTTTTAGATGGTTCAATAAGATGTCTTATTACAACATAATTTCGCTACTAGAATTCGTTTACTAAAAAAAAATTTTTTTGACTCACCCCAATGTACATACCTCCATTCCGAATTTACAGGTTTGAAAAATCTCAACAACATCAACAACAATAATAATAACCACAACAACAACAACAGTAATAATAATAACGACGATGATGACGATGAAATCGAGTTGGGGTACGTGTATGCTGCTGACCCAGATGACTGGGACAGGGGTGATAAGACCTACACATTCGTTGAATACGAGCCCCACTACAACCGCTTCAAGTTTGTTTGTCATAATTTATTCATAATTAATTATTTATTTAATTAATAATTTTATTATTTATTTGTTTATTTATCTGTTTGTTTATTTATTTATTTATTTATTACATGACTGACCACGAGGGCCTGTTTAGCCAGTCGAGAAAAAAAGAAAATAATTTTCAATTAAACTTATTTTTATTTTTTATATTTTATCATTATTATATTTTATTAATTTTCAATTAATTATAATAAATTAATTATAATAATTATTATTATTAGCAGTAGTAGTAGTAGTAGTAGTAGTAGTAGTAGTAGTAGTAGTAGTAGTAGTAGTAGTAGTAGTAGCAGCAGTAGTGTAAATAATTGCAGCAGAAATAGTAGTAGTAATAGTAGCAATAATGTTACAATAATATAAATAATAAATATTATTATTATTTTTGTTATTATTATCATTATTATTATTATTATTATAGGGTAAACTCTCAAACCGGTATGCTCTACAAGTTAGGCAACATAGTGGAAGGTAGTTACGAACTGAAGGTCAAGGTTCACGACAGGTCGTGGTCCACTGAGGTCGTCAGTCACGTGATCGTCGACGTCATAGATAGTGACGTCAGATGCTCTGGTGATGATGATGATGATGATAGTGGTGGTGGTGGTGATGATTGGAGAATCGCGTCCGTGATTGTTAAAGGTTTTTTGAAATTTTTTTTTTGGAAGAATGTTTCCAAAGAAGTGAATGAATGAATGAATAAATGAATGAATGAGTGATTGATTGATTGATTGATTGATTGATTGATTGATTGATTGATTGATTGATTGATTGATTGATTGATTGAACGAATGAAGACTGAATGAATATAGAATTGAATGATTGAGTGAATATCTTGTAACGTCAACAAAATCATGGCAATTGGCTAAGAGTCAACCAACCGCTTTTAAATGAATGGATGGGTGAATTAATGTATGAATTAATGATGAATGAACACACAGGAATGACGTCACGTGATTTAATATCAGCAACATCACCGGAAGGGGAAGAACCAAAGATCCCAAATAACCGACTGAACGCCTTCTCCAACCTCCTTTCGAAACATTTGAAAATACCGACAAAAAACATCCACATTATATCAGTCGGAAATCAACAGTCGTCAGGAGCACCAGCAGCGACTTCATCGTCATCGTCGTCCTATATTTTATTTTCTGCCTTTCGCGATGTTATTCTTAATGGCGCCGCAAGTAAACGCTATTTCGAGGCCACAAAGTTGAACTATATCATAAGCAAGAATGTTAATGAGGTATGTGTGTGTCTCTCTCTCTCTCTCTCTCTTTCTCTCTCTCTCTCTCTCTCTCTCTCTATTTATTTCATTCTTTTCTTGGCTGTACAAACGGTTAATTTTTTGTTCCAATAACTTACTAGTTTCTTCCCATTAAACCATTATTTTGTTAGTTCTTCTTAACTCGTGTGAAACACTCTTTCTGCTAAATCTACTTTTGCCTTTTCTGGCCCTTTTCTCTGGAACTCTCTACCTACTTCTCTGACTACTTCTCCATCACTTACGAAGTTCAGAGCGGATCTCAAGACCCATCTGTTTTCAAAATTCATTGAGGAGCGCTGTTGAACATCGCGGAAATAGCGCTTAACTTATTGATTGATCGATCGATATTTAATTCTATATAACTCTATACAATTTTATATAACTCTATATAACTCTATACAACTTTATATAACTCTATATATAACTTTATATAACCCTACACAACTTTATATAACTCTATATAACTTTATATAACTCTATATAACTCTATATAACTTTATATAACTCTATATAACTTTATATAACTCTATATAACTTTATATAACTCTATATAACTTTATATAACTCTAAATTATCTCCAAAGTATATTCTTTGAAACTACTTCATTTGTTTGTTCATTTGTTCGTTCGTTCATATGTTGTTTTTGTTATGCATTCATCCGTTCATTCATCAGTTCAATCATTTATCTATTAATTCACTCATTCATTAACTCACATATTCATTCCGTCATTCATTCCATCACTCATTAATTCATTCATTTATCCATCAACTCATCCATCCATCCACGCATCCATCAATTCATCCACGCATCCATCCATCCATCCACTAAACAGTTCTCACAAGTGCTTGGATCGCCATTCATATCTTCACCGATCGACCTCTGTAGTCCGAAAACTTGCTCGTCGCCACCACCACCACTACCATCATCATTATCATCACAATCACCACCATCATCATCACCATCGTCGTCATCATCATCGTACGATAGTTGTAAAACAATCTTGCACAAGTTGGCCATGATGAGCTTGTTGGAAGCCAACCAGACGAGTTTGTCCTCACCCGTGTTGCATTATAAGGCCAAATGTTTCAACTGGAGGAATGATGATGATGATGTGATAGTGATGTCATCATTATCATCTTCATCATCATTCTCACCATCATTATCATTATCGTCATCTGGGAGCTGTTTAAATGGCGGAAGAAGACTCAGTGATGATGATGAAGATGATGGTGGTGGTGGCGGTGATGATGATGATGGTTTTGACGGAGAAAATTATGATAATGATTACAACGACGACGATGATGATGATGAGACAGAAGTCATTCGACTACCATTGAAGAGGTGATATTGACACATATACATACTCAAATACACATACATACAAACACACAAACAAACACACACACAAACAAACAAACACACAAACAAGCACACAAACAAACACACAAACAAGCATACAAACAAACTCACAAACAAGCACACAAACAAACACATAAACAAACACACACAAACAAACAAACACAAACAAACAAACACAGAAAATGCACATGTCGTCATAGCTACGATGGTCCACGGTGCCAGCGCCTAATCAGATCTCTTAGCGGCGATGCTGGTGATGTTTTAATTCATCCGCCATTCCATCAATCCACTAATTTCCATTTGAGTCTTCAAGTTAGGGTTGCCGTCGCAGGTGACAGCGTTTTGTTATATCAGGGATGTGCGAGAGCGGATGAATGTTCCGGTAATTTGGAATTAATTTTACTTTTAAATTCTTATTATCTATACATAAATGTTTATACGAACATACATACACACATACATACATACATACACACATACACACATACATACATACATACATACATACATACTTACATACATACATACATACATACATACATACACACATACATGTTATAGTGGGCGACTTTAATGTTAATTTATTGGACAATGATTCAAATGATTCTAAAGACTTCCAAAATTTACTATTTTCATTTTGTTTCTCGCCTTTAATTAATTTACCAACAAGAGTAACTTGTAACGCCAATTCATTAATCGACAACATATTTACGAACCTGTATCAACATTGCGAAAGTGGAGTCATAGTCTCAGACTTTTCTGACCATTTTCCAGTTTATGCAATAGTAGAAAATTTTAAAACTGCTATCAATGATGACCAAATTTTATGTAGAAAAATTAATAAAACATCCATTTTCTTTATTAAAAAAGCCCTCTCACTTCAAAATTGGCATTCAGTTAAAAACGAGAATAATATAGATACAGCATGCCTGAATTTCTACAATATACTCAATAAAACTCTTGACACATACGCACCTCTGCAGTGGCAGAAACAAAAATATAAAAAAGCATGGGTATCTGATGAAATAATAAAATTATCAAAAAAACAGAATCGACTGTATAAAATAGCAGTCGCTGCACCAAACTCCGCTAATGTTGAAAAATATAAAAAGTTTAGAAATTACTTTACATCAGTAAAGAGAAAGGCAGAAAAAAATTATTTTCAACAAAAATTTGAAGAGGCAAAGAGTTGCTCCAAACAAAAATGGGAAATAATAA
>NW_008705557.1:186674-218091 GCF_000326865.2 Helobdella robusta
AGATCGCTGGCGATTGGCTGTTTGCAGGTTTGATCCTGATTGGTTGGATTAAATAGGTGGAGGGGCTTGTTTGATTGGCTGAATTCTGATTGGTTGAGTGGCGACAATTTGATTGGTTGGGCAAAATAAATCGAAAAATTTGTTAGACAATTATTATTATTATTATTTATTATTATTATTAATAAACTTTTTTCTTCAATAAATGATTAATGATAATAATGATGATGATGATAATAATAATAATAAAAGGTGCCCAAGAGGAAAGAGATTGAAGCGGTCATCATCATCATCGCCATTTCATAAATACGTAAACACGACTAACAACAACAACAACAATAATAATGATAACAATAATAATAATAACAATAATAATAATAATAATAATCCCGAAGAAGACTTGTGCGAGAATATCAACGAATGCCTTGAACTATCATCATCACCACCGCCAACAACACTATCATCATCATCATCAACAATAACATCATCATCATCACTTCGACAGTTATCATCATCATCATTTCAGCAATCATCGTCACTTTGCAATTACAAAGGCCAGTGTATTGACATTGAGACAGGGTACCATTGTTTGTGTGACGAGGGTTTCGCTGGCCACGACTGCTCTGAACTCTCCCAGCCGGTCAATCGGAACGAGGGTGGCGAATTTGTTTCTACGACGACCAAGACTGTCGCCATGGCGTTCGTCTGCGTCATGATTGCTCTGCTGCGTTAGTGGGGGCGTGGCTAACTATTATTATAATATAATTTATTAATTCATTCATATGGTCATTCATGAATATGGATGCTTGTCATTATGATTGCAATTCTAATTAATTCTCAAATATACCATTATACCATCATCAACAAACAACATAGAGCGTTAAACAGTTATAAATTCACCTCCCCAAGCAGATATTCACGTTAATTTATTATGTTAATATATTTTAATTTATGCAGATTCATTATGTTAATATACGTTAATTTATGCAAATTTATTCGCAAGTGATGACGATCGTAGCGCTGCTGCTGACAAAACGCAAGAAATCAGAATCGTACCTGTTCGTGGTGGTTGGCGGCCACGATGATGACGTCAGAGGGGAGGAGGGCGTCGGTGAGTTGAAATCAACGAGAGGGCGTGGTCATTCGTCCATCTGGAATATGATTGGCTGGCAAAATGAGTGAATGAGTGCTGAATAAAATGAAAGAAAAATGAAGACGCGTGAAATTGCGTCCTTCATGACAAGAAGTACCTAAAAATGAACGAATGAATGAATAAAGAAATGAATGGATGAATGAATGAGTGTACGAATGAAGGAAAATTTGATTGGTTGATTCATTCATTCATCCATTCTGAACCATCCAACCAATCAGGCGAGGAAGACCAGACAGCGTACAACATCAACAGACTGAAGAAACCAATAATAAAAAACAACAACAACAATAATAATAATAACAATAAAAACAACAACAGCAACAAATACAACAACACGTACGTGCAACAACGCCAACAGCCAAACATTCAACTGAAAAAGTCAACAATAACATCAACAACAACAACAAACACTGCTATAACCACTAATTTTAATACTATTAAAGTTGCTAATAATAATAACCATAATAATAATAAGACGATCTGTAATGATACTACAGCTAGCATTGCCAATGGTTATTTTTGACTATTTGTATGCGTTTACTTGGTGAATAAATTATGCTAATGAGATTAATTTGCATAGTATAAGTAGATTTTAGAATGAGACTAATTTGCATATTTGGAGTATGGCAGGATGGCGTCGTAACAAAAGAAAACAATGAGTGGATTGCGAGAATGGAAAGCGAAACGAATTTGCATATTATAATTAGATTGCGAGAACGTGACTAATTTGCATATTATAATTAGATTGCGAGAACGTAAATAATTTGCATATTATAATTAGATTGCGAGAACGTAAATAATTTGCATATTATAATTAGATCGCGAGAACGTGACTAATTTGCATATTATAATTAGATCGCGAGAACGTGACTAATTTGCATATTATAATTAGACCGCGAGAACGTGACTAATTTGCATATTATAATTAGATTGCGAGAACGTGACTAATTTGCATATTATAATTAGATTAGGATGTGACTAATTTGCAAATATATTAATAATGTTATGCTTAGGAGGCTAAACTGCCTACTTGTTATTCTATACTTTATAATTAAACTTCCGTGCCACAAAGGCTGCACTATCTACACCACACCACACGACGCACATACACTTCATGTTTGCACATACAAGCATCGTACCGTATCATAGGCGTGTGATGGTCTTTGAGCTTTGTTTGTTTGTTTTGTTTGAGTGTGAGTTTTGGACAGATCTAACTCGCGTC
The DNA here is from genome assembly GCF_000326865.2 of Helobdella robusta. NCBI lineage: Eukaryota > Metazoa > Annelida > Clitellata > Rhynchobdellida > Glossiphoniidae > Helobdella > Helobdella robusta. The sequence goes on from NW_008705557.1 coordinate 189,047, forward strand.
GACAACTAATTTGCATATTAACATCAGACCGTGCTGATGAAACTAATTTGCATATTTAAATGTTTTTCTTTTAATTTTTAATTTTTTTTCAAATAATACGCAGACGGCATACTCAAAACCTTTTCCGGCAACATCAGCCACAACAACAACAACGTCAACAACAACAACGTCAACAACAACATCAACAACGTCAACAACAACATCAACAACAACAACGTCAACAACATGAACATCAGCAACAACAACATCAACAACACAGCAATAACGCTGGACGAGCAACTGGAGAACCTGATAAACACGCGTCTGAGAGAGGTGAACGTGAGGCAGCAGCAGCAGACGAACGATCAGATTAAAATATTCAACTACGAAGGGAGTGACAACGACGACGATGATGACGTCATTGAAGATGACGTCGACGAGTTTGCTGATGACGTTGATGACGATTACGACAACAACAGCAACTGCAACATCAACAACAACATCAACAACAACATCAACAACAACAACTGCAACAACAACAGCAACAACAACAACCAAGATGGCGGTGCTCTGACGTCGTTTTGCGGTCAATGTGACGGCCTGTGTGTTGGTTGTCATTGTCAACAACAACATCAACAACAACAGCAACAACAACAACAGCAACAACAACAGCAACAACAACATCAAAAACAACATCAACAACAACATCAACAACAAAACGGCCTACCAAATATAGATTTGCTTTCATTCAACCCTAGCAACGTTAATAATAATAATAACAACAACAACCATAACAATAATAACAACAACAACCATAACAATAATAACAACAACAACCATAACAATAATAACAACAACAACCATAATAATAGTGACGCCACCGAAACTAACAACAACAGCAAAAGACCTATTTGTACGGATATATAGATATAAGAGATGAATACATCAGATTACTATTGTAAACAACAACAACTCGAATAATGATAAAAATAATTATATATTATTATAGTTGAATGTTTGTAAATAATATAAATGTATACACACACACACACACACACACCACACACACAAACACACACTACAGACACACACCGCACACACACACATATATATCTCTATATTTTAGTTAGAACTGCTTCAAAATGACTTAAAAGAAAATGAAGAAATTGTTAAGTCAAACCAATTTGTGGTCCTAGACAAAATTGACTACAACAGCAAAATCGAACACTTGCTTGACGACAGCACAAAATTTCAAGCAATCAAAAAAGACCCAACTCCTTGTATTTTTATTGTTGTGTTTGTGTTGTGAGAGAGAGAGAGAGAGAGAGAGAGAGAGAAAGAAAGAGAAGAAGAGAAAGAGAAGAGAGAGAGACTAAAGACTAAACTTAACGCAATAAGGAAAATAAACAAAAACATACCTAAAGAAAAAAATCCAGCTACTCCAAGGCGAATACTTATCTGGATACATCTATGGCAACATCAAAAGGAAATGTTACACCAATCAATGATACTAATAAAATAAAACTCATGATACACTACAATAATAGTAAGACAACACAATTAGTCTTAAGGAACAACTGCACTCCTAAAGACGATTGGTCTTAAGGAACAACTGCACTCCTAAAGACGATTGGTCTTAAGGAACAACTGCACTCCTAAAAAGATTGGTCTTAAGGAACAACTGTACTCCTAAAGACGATTCTACTTTGAAGCGTACTCTCAAGACGTCTCACGATGCATACACAAAGAGGAGCCATCAAATCTCACTTGCAATCAACATATACAACTCCAATAACCCGCCAAACTCTAGACACCAACACAAAAATAATTTATCAAAACACCAACACAATACATCTAACAATTGCATAAGCTGTCCTAATAGATATCAACAAACCTCAAATAAACTTCCATCAAAGAATGATAACATCATTAGCAACTCGACGCCTCAATACTAACTCAATGTGATGGCTCAATGGTTAAAGGCGCCTGGTCTTGCTACTGCAATGACTGGGTTCGAATACAAAGAGATCCCCGCCTATCATATGCAATGTGTATGATACGTGGTTTGCACGCGTTTTCATATACGCTGTGTGTGTGTTTGTCGTTGAAACCTCTGAAGCTAAAGCAAAAGAGAGAGAGTAACCTTTAACCTTTTTAACCTTTAACTCCAATAACAACAAACAACGAAGGAGTGACAACAACAAGTATGAAGAATACGACACCAACTAATAAACTTTACAAAAGAACTTTGCTTTGTTTAAAGAAACTATATAAACCAAATCTGCACTGAAGATGACTTGTGAGAAATCGAAATAAAGCCTTATCTGAGTTTAGATAACAAGTTTCATTGAATTTTCATGATCAACTTGGATAATCTTATTTTCAACAGATTGAACAATTTTCAGAAAATTCTACTAAGGAAAATTGAAAAGACAAACAACTTTAAACTGATTAATACCAACAATTCGGTAGAATTCATGCAATACTGACTATATATATATATATATATATATATATATATATATATATATATATATATATATATATATATATATATATGCACATATAATATATAGATAACAACATTATAGCTACAACAGAACTAAATGTCTTTGCGCGTCAGTATTTGTTCATTCATTCATTCACAATATCAAAAATAAATATTTTTATAATTGTTATTAATTATTGTTATAATTATTTCTCGCTTAACTTTAATCTTCTTCTCAGGAGTAATCAACACACGCACACACATTGCATGCAATAAGCAGGGATCTCCTGGCATTCGAAGCCGGTTACTGCCTCTTAACCACTACACCACCTTGTCGACAACCAATGTTTTAATTGTACACGTATGAATGTAATTTAATTTAATTGTTGGAGTCGTTGCCACATTAAATACGAATTCTATTATTATTATTGACAGAATATTTGAACCTAAGACAAGAAAAAAAAATAAAACATTGTATGTGTATGTGTGTGCATGTATGTATGTACGTGTGTGTATGAATTGTACACGTATGAATGTATGTATGTATGCATGCATGCATGTATGTATGCATGTATGTATGTATGTATGTATGCATGTATGTATGCATGTATGTATGTATGTATGCATGCATGTATGTATGCATGTATGTATGTATGTATGTATGCATGTATGTATGCATGTATGTATGTATGTATGCATGTATGTATGCATGTATGTATGTATGTATGTATATGTATGTATGTATGTATGTAGCTGCTTTTTCATCAGTTGTCAAAAAATTTAACCTAAAAATCGACATTGATACAGAAATTATCAACAAGAGTGATAAAAAATGATAGAATGTCAAAACAAAATAGATAAAAACCAAAAAAACAGTTCATATATGTATGCACGTGTGTATGTATGTATGTATGTTTGTATATATGTATGTATGTATGTATGTATGTATGTATGTATGTATGTATGTGTGTATGTTTGTATGTTTGTATATATGTATGTATGCACCTGTGTATGTATGTATGTATGTATGTATGTATGTATGTATGTATGTATGTATGTATGTATGTATGTATGTCAGGTAAAGTAAAGCATAAAAAAGCAATCATATCGTGTTTGTTTGAGAATAAAATACAAACTAAAGCTGCGATTTAACGATAATACAAATAATAATAGCAACAATAATAATAATAAAATAAAATAATAATAAACAAACGAACGAACATATGGAAAACCGTTTAAAATTCCGAGATTTTAAATGAACAGAACAATATGAAGGCGAACCACAAAAAAAAAGAATCCAATCCGATCTTATTTTAATCATCCTAAGAAATTAAAATAGGAAGACACACACTACACACACACGCTAGCACACGCACACATACATACAAACACACACACATACATACACACACACATACATACAAACACACACGCACACACAGATATAAGATTCACTGAACTGTTAAACAAAAAATGAATATATACACAAAAATTTTCTCAATTAAAGAACCGACAAAAAAATGAAACAAAATGGGAAACAAGTGATACTAAAAAAAAAAAGATTATATATACACGCACGTACGAAGATCACGTTTTAAAATCCGTCGTCGTCATCATCATTATCATCATCGTCATTAAATTTAACACTGATATAAATACAAAGATAAAGACATATATATATATATATGTATATATATATATATATATGTATATACATATATATATACATATATATATATATGTTAATCGTAGTAATCATTCATATAGACCAGTTCCATATAATTGATGTTCATTCTTAGGAAATTATATGATCGGAGAGGGAGAGAGAGAAAGACAGGAGGAGAGAGAGACAGATAGACAGAAGGAGAGAAAAAGAGAGAGATCATGATATATTAAAATAAAAACGACAATAATATTAATGTAAATGATCAGTAGCCATACCATCATTACTATTGCTGCTGTTGTGGCTACTACTACTACTACTAGTGCTGCTGTGGCTGCTACTACTAGTGCTGCTGTGGCTACTGCTGCTGCTGTGGTTACTACTACTGCTGTGGTTACTGCTGCTACTTCTACTACTACTAATTATAGCCATAACAACAATAGCAAACCAACAATAATAATAACTTAATAATACTACTAATAAATCGATCAATCGATTGATCAATTAAATTATATATTAATCACACACAAATGTTATATATATATATATATATACATAGATACATATACATAGACAGATGTACAGAGTTATACACGTACACACACACACACGCACCGACATCAATGAGATTAGGTATTTGTTGGCAGAGTTGGAAAATATTAATACTAATGATGACAACATAATTATAGTTATAATTATAGTTATAATTATAGTTATAATTATAGTTATAATTATAGTTATAATTATAGTTATAATTATAGTTATAATTATTATTACAATTATAACATTGAAATAGACATCGGCATAATCCCAATCATCATTATCATCATCAACATCATTAATTCACTTAATTAACTTTAATTCACTTAATTAACTCAAGTAAATTAAGTGAATTAGCGTTAATTATGATTAATAGCAATGCCAGTTGTTTGTTGTTGTTGCACACACATGCACGCACGCACACATACACACACATATATATATATATATATATATATATATATATATATATATATATATATATATATATATATATATATATATATATATATATACATACGCATACATACATTCATGAATCATAAGAACCTTCATCTTCTTAAAGGTTCTTCAACTGTTTTCATCAAAGTATTCAACACTCAGTTGTTTGTCCGTACATTCGTTCGTTCGTTCATTCAATCGTTCATTCATCAGATATCAATCAATCAATTAATCAACCAATCAATCAACCAATCAATTAACCAATCAATTAACCAATCAATCATTCATTCAATCATTCAAATGGCCATTAATCAATCAATCTAATCAATTAATCAATCAATCTAATCAATCAATCAATTAATCAAATTTGGTAGTTTCTTGATAGACACTTAGGAAGAGTTTCTGTACAAAGAGGTTCAGCTTACCTGGTGATGATTTTGATGGCGATGATGATGATGATGATTATGACGACGGTTTCAACAATATCAACAACAACAACATCATCAGCAACACAACAACAAAGGCCAACATCACGTCAAACCAACATCACTCCAACTGTAAAACTAAGCCCCACCGACATCACCCAACCAAACAACACCACCAACTACACCCCACCAGGCAACAACAACAACATCATCATCAACAACAACATCATAACAACAACAACAATATCAACAACAATAACATCATCAGCAACAACAACATCAACTACAACAACAATACCAACAACAAAACCCCACTAAATCAACCCCTAACCACCGTCCAGCCCTCAAAATCTACCCCTTAACAGCCCCTTAGCTAACCTGTAAAATTCTTCCAGCTCTGTGGCTTATTCTGCCATGCGACGAAGAGTATGTAGACGGGAATGCCCGCGGTCATCATCAGCAGGCCAATCAGGCACTCGCTGGCATTGTATATAAGGGGAACTATGAGGAGGAATGTTACTAGGAGCATGTAGATGATTGGGAAGAACAGACTCACCTGGTGGTGGTGGTGGGTTTGAGTTGGTGGTGGTGGGAGAGATTATGATGATGATAACGATGGTGGTGGGAGAGATTATGATGATAGTGGCGGTGGTGGTTGGTTTGAGTTGGTGGTGGTGGGAGAGATTATGATGATGATAATAGTGGTGGTGGAAGAGATTATGATGATGATAATAGTGGTGGTGGAAGAGATTATGATGATGATAATAGTGGTGGTGGAAGAGATTATGATGATGATAATAGTGGTGGTGGAAGAGATTATGATGATGATAATAGTGGTGGTGGAAGAGATTATGATGATGATAATAGTGGTGGTGGAAGAGATTATGATGATGATAATAGTGGTGGTGGAAGAGATTATGATGATGATAATAGTGGTGGTGGAAGAGATTATGATGATGATAATAGTGGTGGTGGAAGAGATTATGATGATGATAATAGTGGTGGTGGAAGAGATTATGATGATGATAATAGTGGTGGTGGAAGAGATTATGATGATGATAATAGTGGTGGTGGAAGAGATTATGATGATGATAATAGTGGTAGTAGTGGTGGTGGTACTGACATGACAGCGTCATTACCCTCACTACAAAATCACCCAGCCCCATAAAAAAAATCACCTCCATAGCCCTTTTAAAACCCTCACAACAACTAATGGTCCCGTATCGACAACTAGGTCCATCCAATTCATATCGGGCCCTTTTACAACTAACGAAATCACACTCTCAAGACAACATAAACCCTGGAAACAACAACATCAACAACATCAACAACGACAACATCAACAACAACAACAACATCAACAACAACATCAACAACAACAACATCATCAACAACATCAACAACAACATCGACAACATCAACATCATCAACAACAACAACAACATAAACAACAACATCAACAACAACATAAACAACAAAAACATCAACAACAACATAAACCCCTTCCCCCTAGCAGAAAACAAACTCTGATTGGTCGATCTATGTCGGGCCTCTTCCACCTCAGGTAGAGCAGGCCACTGACGGACACAGCCGTCGTCAGCGACTCGACGAAGCTTGTGTAGTTGATGAGAACGTAGACGTCTTTCGAGATCAACATTGCCAGAGATATGAAGCACTGCCAATCAGTCAATCAACTTATCTATCAATCAACCAATTAATCAATCAATCAGTCAGTCAATCAATCAACCAATCAATCAGTCAATCAATCAATCAATCAATTAATCAATCAATCAACATATCTATCTATCCATCCATCCATCTATTTTGTGTGAGAGTGCATACAAACGAATAAATGAGTCAATATAAAAAAATAAAATGAATGAATGAATGAATGAATGAATGAATGAATGAATGAATGAATGAATGAATGAATGGAGTAAACAAACAAATAACACAACAACAACAACGATAATAACAACAACAACAATAATAATAATAATAATAAACCCTTACCCCAAACACGAGGGCTGTGATGGGGGTGAAGAGTTTAGTGTTGATCAGGGCTACGCTGTTTGGCAGCAGCCCTTCTCTGGCACCGACGAACGTCAACCTATAATAATAATAATAATAATAATAATAGTGATAATGATGGTGGGAACATTCTTTTATTTACGCGAAAAGATAAAATCCAAATGAAATCAATCAAAAATTATTAATTATATGTCAGAGTGTAAATAAATAAGATGTAAAATATATAATGAACAATGCTCTCTCTAATCAACAAGTGCTTGAGAGTAAAAAAAAAAAAATATTTAAAATCGGTTAAGAGTAAAAAAAAAAAAAAATATTTAAAATCGGTTAAGTAGTGCTTCTATCACAGTATATGCTATATGGCGAGCGAATTACGGAGTTAATCAGTTTTTCATTAAAAGATATCGCCCAATAAAATTTTAAACAAAGTTAGATTAAAATTGTTATAAAATGTGATATAATGATGAACATGTAATAATGAGAAGAAAAATAATAATAATAATATTTGCTCCAGCTAAATTTGGCGTTGGGTATCAAATCAGTAAGAAGAAAACTTCGTCAAGCACCATGAACCAACCAATCAACCATCCAACCAACCAACCGACCAACCAACCAACCGACCGACCAACCAACCAACCATCCAGCCATCCAACCAACCAACCAACCATCCAACCGACCGACCAACCAACCAACCAACCAACCGACCAACCAACCGACCTTGACGTAGCAAATATACAGCAGTTGAGGGCACCGAATGTCGAAGCTGCCACGAACAAGGGCATGACCCATGACATGACCCCCAGTACCTGATCTGCAAATGACTGGATTTTATGATGATGATGAGTTTTTGTGATGATGGTGAAATTTTGTGATGACGATGATGATGTTTATGAAATGAAGAGGATAATGATGATGGTTATGATGACACAACCGACAACAACAACGTCAACATCAACAACATCAACATCGTCAACAACATCAACAACAACATCAACATCATCAACAACAACAGCAATATCAACAACAACAAAAAACACCAACAATATCAACAACAACAACAACACTAACAACAGCAACAGCATTGGAATCTAAGAGCTGCTGGGGACTGAGTACGGTGAAATAGGCAACGTTAGTGAACGTGTAGACGATCGTCACAATCGGCATCGACAGCCATATCGCCCTCGGAAGATTTCTAGGGATGTGCGAGGTGTTAGGAATTTAAATTTAATCATTTTTTTTAATCCATTTTATTCACACAAAAGCGAAAGTGTCAGCCTAGCAATAAATGACTATTTTTTCAATTTAAATTAATTATTACACTATTAATCTTACATGGTCACAGAATTATTATTGTTTTTATTATTATTATTATTATAAGATGATGATGATGATAATAATATAATAACATAATAATAATAATAATAATAATAATAATAATAATAAATTGCATAGGCATGGTCTGTTTTGCATATAGAACATCTTAAATATGTAAAGAAATTATTCATTAATTCATTCACCTGTTTATTCATTCATTCACTCACAAACACTTATTCAGTCAATCATTCATTCATTCAGTCAATCATTCATTCATGCATTCGTTCATTCATTTTGTTCGTTCATTTAGTCATTCACCGAATTATTTATTTAGTCAATTTTTCATCAATTTATTAAATCAATATCACTCATCCATTTCAATCTTCCATCTATTTATGCACTCATTCATTCATTCACGCATTCATTCGTTCATTCACTAATTCATTCATTCGTTCATTCATTCACAAAAATGAATTTTTACTTGTATGGATTCTTAATCTCCTCTGTCACAAAATTCAAATAGTTCCTGATAAATTATTTTATTACTATCATCATCATACATCATCATCACAATCATGATCATCATCATTCATCACTATCATCATCACACCATTATCATCATCATCACCACCATCATCATCATTCATCACTATCATCATCACCATCACCATTATCATCATCATCCCACCATCATCACCATCATCATCACAACCAACCATCCAGAATAGCTGAACAATCCAGAATATACAGCCAAAGCAATGGCTCCTGGATTTGTTTTCGTGTCTGAGAATGCATCCACTAAATAATCTGTGTGGCCTGTGTGCGTGTGCGTGCGTGTGTGTTGTAACGTCATCATCGTCGTCATCATTAGCAAAGCAATTATATTATTTCAATCACTGTTATCATCATTATTATCGTCATCAACTTCAGAACCAACCAACCACCAACCAACCAACCACAAAATCAACCGACCAACCAACCACAAAATCAACTGACCAATCACAATCAACCAACCAACCAATCAACTAGCTAGCCAACCAACTAACTAACCAACCAACCAGCCAGCCAATAAGTCTTACATACTCTGGCATATCCTGATGATGCCGATGATGATGATGGTGACCAAGGCCAGCAATTTTGTAACGGTGAAGACATTTTGAAGTTTTGCCACCCAGTTCACATTTATACAATTTATAAATGTCAAAAACACTAGATCGAAGACAAAAAAAATTAATCATTAATTATTTATATCAATAATTATAAATATAATATTATAATATCAACTAAATATGACAACATAATAAAATGATTTACCATCTTAATTAATTTATAAATATAGCAAAATTATTAATAATTCTATAATAAATATAAAAATTATTAAATAAAAAAAAAGAGCCCAGCTAACTAATAGCAATGGCAGCAATCAGCCTAACAGCCGCATCTGGCGGCTCACAGTTAGGAAAGATGGGCTGAAGAATGTAGTAGGAAAACGTAAGTGAAGTTATCGCGTTTCCAGTTGGGTTAATGATGACGAGAGCCATCCAAAGATACAAAAATCCTGGCAGCTTCCCATAGGCCTCCCTAATGTAGGCATAATCTGCGCCGGATTTCAACACGGAAGTCCCCAGTTCGGCATAACAAATGGCCCCAAAAAATGAAAAAATCCCGCAGACCACCCAAACAATCAGGGAGCCTCCAACGGACCCCACCTCCTGAAGGACCCCCTTTGGAGATACAAAAATACCGCTCCCTATTATACCCCCAATTATCATGGCGACACCATGGTGCAGCCCTAGAGTTTGTTTCAACGCGATAGGTCCCTCGATTTGGGGGGCCATTTCTAATTGTGAATCTTCTTCCGTATTCGTGGGTGAGTAATTAGGAGGAGAGCTGCTGGCCGCCGAGGAATTATTATAATTATTATTATTACCACCACCGTTTTTGTTGCTAACGTTAAAACTCGTACCTGACTTCAACTTACTCATGTTTTTTTGTTCTAAAATGGCTAAAATAAGAAAGCAGACGATGATATTTTATTTTATACACGGCGCGGGGATAAAATAATTATTTTATTAATAAAAAGCGTGACTTTTAATCAAGAAAGACGTGAAAAGCACTCCAACAACGTGGCTACGATGATGAAACGCTGTGATGGAAGTCTATTTTTAAACGTTCTACCTAAAAGTATACATACATACATATATATATATTCATATATATATGTATATTTGTGTATGTTTGTGTGTGTGTCTGTGTGTATGTTTGTGTGTCTTTGTGTATCTTTGTGTCTGTGTGTGTGTCTTTGCGTATGTTTGTGTTGGTGTGTATCTTTGTGTATCTTTGTGTCTGTGTGTGTGTATCTTTGTGTGTCTTTGAGTATGTTTGTGTTGGTGTGTGTGTGTCTTTTTGTATGTTTGTCTGTGTGTGTGTGTCTCTCTCTCTCTCTCTCTTTCTCTCTCTTCCTTCTCTCTCTCTCCTCTTTCACTCTCTGTATATGTGTGTGTGTGTCTATTTATCAAATATCAGTACTGTGTAAATATTACAGATACCGCAGTACTGTATACATGTTCATGTGTGTATTGTATGTGCTTCTTTGATGATATACAAACAATACATACATGATAAGTTAACGCCCGTTAAACATATGTCCTGTATATAATATATTTTTCTATATATATATATTCAAATACCTATGTGTTTGATGAAGATTATATGTATGTAACATATATACTATAGCACACACAGTGAGAAAAATGAACAATGAATATGCTGAAAGTTGCCGGCGTTATTTCGTCATAAAGCGGGGATGTGTGTAACTCCCCCAGTCGCACATCTCAGATTATTTATTTATTGAGAATGATAATTGTGTATGAAATTATTATTTTTAGAAGTAGGCGGCTACTATAAACAGCAGAAGGTAATTAGGCTGTAGAAGTAATTTAATTTGGAATTTGAACCTCGTGTTTATTTGTGTAGGAACAAAAAAACTCTTACAGCTAAATACGTTTTTTGTTTTCTCGCTCATCATCCACGTCATAATATTGTTTAAAGACAAAACCATGATTTTTCCTAATATGAATTCGATTTCCTGACGAAAAAATTTAAAAATTCGAAAAAAAATTGAAAGACTCGAAAAAAAAGACCGACATAATGTGAAGTCTAGGAGCGTGATTGTGTCGAAAGTTGTAACGTGAATTTTTCACACCTGATACAAAAAATAAAGATAAGAAACTGAATCAATCGTGTGATTACTGACCGAGTCATACGTTGGGCTAGATGCAGTCGCAAGTCGTCTCGAAAATGATGTCGCAAATGGCGCGCAAGCAATCGGTTGATGTTAAATCAGAAATTCTTGAAGATGATGGTTACAAGGAGAAAAAGAAAACTTGTTACCCGTGCTGCTGCTACTACAGCATTCCTTACTATGCCATGGTTACGAGAACAGTAACTGATAAGTTCCCCGACATGCCCCAAAAACCTTCAAACATTCAAATCATGCCTCTGAAGGAGAAGCCCAAGCTGCCTGATTTCTTCATGAAAGTGATTGAACTCTCAAAAATATCGCCAGCTGAAAAAGAAAAGCAGTACTTCAATCGTCTGATTGAAGCCGAAGAAAAGAAGGAGAAAGCGCTGAAAGAAAAGTTTCGAAATGATCAAGCAAAGAAAAAAGCTCAGGTACTGCAGCTGCAATCGGCTCAGAAACGAATGACTTACATGGATAAAAACGCGAGGTACACTGGTCCGAACTGCTATCCTCAAGATGTCTACAAGAACAAGCCCAGGCCTGAGAGCATGTACTTCTACAAGCCGAAAAAAGAATCAAAGTTCATCGCTAATATGGACATCGAATTCAAGAGAACCGAAGATCTGAGGAAGCAGATGATTCGTGAGGATTGCAGGAAACAGAACAAATACATCGCTCCTCCGAACGTTGAAAGAATTCAAACTGTCGACGAAGTTGCGAAGAAAAAGAAGGAAGAAGAGGAAAAGAAGGAGAAATCGAAAGGTGAAGAGAAACCGCCGGAGCCTACGGCAGAGAAGGTAGATGATCCCGACGATCCACACGCTATCAAGAAGACACACTGGAAGGAAATCAAGACCGAGAAGAAAAAAGTGATCGATTTTGATGGCGACGATCCCAGCATTCCACCTCCTAAAAAAGAGGACGAAGACAAATCTGCAAAGCCCGGAAAGTCCAAAAAGGCTGGACTGGCCTCCGCAGAAGCCATCGTCTCCTGATTTGAATATTAATTAAGTGTTCTCAACTTGAATAGTTTGAACAATAACTTAATTTATATCAATTGTAATATTAATTGAACTGTAATTTTGAATATTAGAACATTGAGACATTGAGAGACCGTTGTGGAAACATTTCAATATGATAATGGGAATAAAGCGACTCACATTTTTAGCCAACTTGTTATTGCGCTCATACGCTTTCATTGTTGAATGAAAGAAAGAATAAATAGTAACGAATAAAAGCAGGTACCTAGGCGAGCAACCATTCCGATGGTAATACGAGGAACTGCTAAATAAGTTCAAAATCTTGATTCGCTTCTTTGCTCCATAAACTTCCGAATGAGAAATTTAAATTAAACGAACCCCTAAATGGAAATTAAAAAAGAAAAATGTTTTAAACTTGAAAACTCAGCCGATAACGGCAGATGTGTTAAGTTGATAGCGACAAACGTCCAAGATGATTTTAACGAGAGAATCAAGCCGATCCGATAGTAGTAAATGAAGAGACGACAACGGCCACCGATAAAAAACGCTCTCAGCCACAAACTTTTCCTGACTAGATAAATTCTGAGATCGTTGGTTTTGCATACGTACGTAATTTACAAATCGAAACAAACATATAAACAACGATTCACAAGCTTTAAAAAAAACAACTCTGAAAATTTCATCAGATTTTATGTTAAAAAAAAACTATTTACAACAGCAAACATCTCTTCTTTCTCTCTTCGATTTTTATTTAATTAAAATATAAACATTTATTTACATTTATATAAAAAAAACAAACTTTCTCACAATCAGAAAATTAAAAGTGAAAAAAAACAAAAATTAAAGAGCTGCCCCCCTGTTATAGGTGATTAGGCAGTCGACGATATCCATCTTTTGCCGCAGGTTGTCGACCTTAACATCTAGATCCGTGAAAATTTTATTCAGTAACTCTACGATTTCGTCTGCCCTCGAGGTGCCATTTTCTTCCGCCATCGTCACTATACTTTCGCCGTGAAGCTAACAAATTTTAAATTAATTAAATAAGTAAGTAAATTAATTATTTATTTATTTAATTAATTCATTGATAGATAGATAAGTAAATAGATAAATGTATTGTATTGCATATCGATTAACCAAAATTTAGAATAAAAAAAAGAACATCATATTAAATAATTATGAATCATATCGTTAAATTATCATCCCATTATCATTAAACTGCTATTGAAGTAAGTGTATTTTTTAAAAGAATAAAAAAAAAAAATGCAAGGAGATCCCAGCAGCCTGTGTCACGTACACCGTGTGTGTGTGTGTGTGTGTGTGTGTGTGTGTGTGTGTGTGATGCGTTCATTCATGTGCGTGTTGTTGTCGCTGCCTCTGGGAAAGACTAAACAGAGAATCGTAACAAAAAAAAAAAAAAAAAAAAATTAAAAATGTAAATTAAAAAAATTACAAATGTAAATTAAAACATTCGGAACGACTCACCTCAACGAATCTATCGAAAATCGCATTGCAGATTTCAAATTGGTTGTTAGAAGAGAGCCAGGACCTCAAAAACAGCAGAAAACAAACTAGAATCTCAGCTCTACCCCCAAAATCTAAACTCATACAGCGTAGTTCGGCGTCAATAGAAGAGGGATATAGAGTTAAGAAGTAGTCTCTCACATCGTCATCTGTGCAAGAAAATTTTTGTAAGTTTCCCTCAAAATTGTAATGTAACGTGTAAACTTGTGTGCAAATTTGTAATGCGTCAGCTTGTAATATTGTTTAAACGGTAACGAGTATTGTGGTTCTTTTGTATAGTGTATCTATGAAGTGGGTGTGTGTATGTGTGTGGGTCTCTTTGTATTGTTTAATTTATGATACGTAGACATGTATATTGCAACATGTGAATAATTTAAATTAACCCATTAATTCTATGAAATTACTTGAAAAAATATACCATTTAAAATATCTTAATTTGATTTAATAAACCGCGCAATAAACCACAATAAACTCACCAGCGAATGAGATTATAACAAACATCATTTTTATAGCGCGTAATAAAATATGTGGGAAAAAACTCACAAATCTTCAACAATGTATCGTTGTTGTTGTCACTTGGGCCTTCTTGCATGGCGTTTAAACACTCGTTCATCTTGTCCAGCAGTGTTGATTTCATGGAAGTGCTGATTAACTTTTAAACATTTATTATTATTATTTTTATTATTATTATTACAACGATTATTATTATTATGATAAAAAAAATTCGGTGAATGAATGAAAAACAAAAAAAAAGAATTAATGAGTGAATGATAACTAATGAAATAGTGAACGAATATTGGAATAAACGAATGATTGAGTAAATGAATGAATGAATGAATGAATGAGCGAACGAATTAGTTAAGGAATAAACATATAAATAAGCAAAGGAATGGACGCAAAAAATATACTTTTTTATTTTTTATTTTAGATTCATCCTTTAGTTCCTCGGGTTTCTCAAACTCAAACTCCAAACCCTGCTTGGTGGGCAGGAAAAAAGGAGCCTGTTTTGGCACCTTCAGAGCCTCTCTGGGTGCGTTTTTCTCCTAAAAAATTTAAAAAATTTGATAAAATTAAAATGGCTTCGTATTTATTGGATGATCAGACATTTTTTTGCTGACATTCTCATGAAAATCATCAACAGAAAAAAAGCAGTCAGCGTAAAAAGAAGGACGACAAAGTGTGATAGGAAGCAGTGAGATCAAAAAAAGCAAGCGTTAAATGGAAGATAGTAGCAAGTCCTCAAAGCGCCACCACAGCCACCACCATCACCACCACAACCACAGATACCACCGCCATCATAACAAAAATAAGCAGCAGCAGCAATCAGATCAGCAGCGAGGCCAGCAACTGCAGGATCAAAAGCTGCCTGACCAGCAGTTATCAGAACGGCAGTCATCGAAGAAGCAGTTATTAGAACTGAAGCTGCCAGAGGAACAGTTGCCAGAGCAGTGGCTACATGAACCACAACTAACCGACCAGCAGCATCAGCAATTAGAAAAGCAGCAGTTACCAGACCAGCGACAGCAGTTACCAGACCAGCCACAAGAGCCACAGTGCCAGCAACAGCAGTCACAAGATCGGCAGTTAAATGAACGAAAACAGCAATCAGAGGTACAAAATTTAGAGGACCAACTCGATGACGAAGAGAGCACCCTCTCGTGTCTCGAATGTTTGAACAACAGCGCCGCAGCTCAGAAAATTGACGTAGGCAAGCATTACAAAAAGAATGAACGGTTGAATGAAATTGAACTGAAACAGCAACGAGCAAAATTAAAAAGGAGGCCACCGAGAGCCTTACAACAGCGAACGTACCAGCAAAACCACACGAACCATCCCCAAGATGAGAATCGGCAAGAATTATCTCCGCACGCAGAGTGGCCACAAATAAAATACTACATACCCTGCTACACATGTCTCAACTGCTGCCCGCATTACATCAACCTCTACAGTACGAACGTTAACCTAAAGAGAGAGGAGCAAATGCAAGTGTGCGACTTACTAAAGGTATACAAATACTGCAATTATGAAGGTCTTTGGTCCAACCTCTTCTGCTTCCCTTCCTATACATACAACAAAATTATCGAATTAAGAGGGGAGAAAGCACGCGCTGAATCATCTGCCGAGCAAGCGGTGAAAGCGGAGGTTCAGGAGCAAAAGAGAACTAACTTTAAAGATTACAAAGTACAATCATACGTGGACCTGCCAAGTGTTGCTACCCACTATCCAATCAAGCCATCGAAGAGTGTAGCTGTTAGGAAACTTTCAGTAACCAGAGCCCCACTTATTCCAAAATCCACATACTTTCCTGTTAAGGGTACCACCAGTGTTGTCGACAGGAAAGTTTCCCCGCCAAAAGTTTATGCAGTCAAAATGGCCGATGACAAATTCAAAGACAAAAAATTTAAACTGGAACCAAGTCAGCAAAAAACGACCGGCGTAAAAGAAATAAAAAATGCCAAAGAACCAACAATTGAAAGGGAAATGAAATATGAACCTAAAATAATACAAACCCCAACGTGCCAGCAAAGAACTTGCGGACCTGATAGAGTTATCCCACCATTCAAAGGAGGAACCCTGTGTCAGTACAAGCAGTACAAGCAGTCCTTAACACCAACACCTCCACGAGACGATCCTTACAAAGTTTTCCCAAGCGCCAAAGAACGATCAAAATCTGAAAAACCACGAGGTCCTACAGAAAAAGTTACTCCGAGTAAGGTAACCAAAAATTTCGAGGTTGAAAGTGAAAAAGCACAAAATGGGGCAGCGTTAAAAACTCAAGCGAAACCTCCAACTCCCGCTCCAGCCACAGAGAGTAAAGAACAACACGGAGGGAAAAGAGGAGCAGTCACGATTGTGTCGAAAAACTTGGAAGAACCACAAAAACTACCTACCGATTGTGCCAAACCGATCTATGTTAAAAAGGAGGCGACAAATTTTTACGACCAGGTCTCAAAAAACATCAATAAACCTGACGAAATCAAATCCATTATCAAAGTCACTGTCGTTGAAGAAAAAAAAACGCCGATAAAATTTCAAAACGATAATGAAAGAAAATTGAATGGAGTAGCCAAAAAGTCTGACATTTCGGCGAGTGTAACCGAAAAAAAAAATTCAAAAGCTAAAGAGGTGGACAAAAATAAAACAGTACCGGATGTTGAAGTTAAAGAAAAATTCTCCCCTGAACCACATCATGAAACTAAAGAAAAAAAAATCCCCGAGTTAGAAATTGTGAAAGAAAAGCCCATTGACCATAAAGGCGATATGAAAAAAAATAAAATGAAAGAAGATGAGTTGGAAAGAAAATTAGAGAAGGAAGCTTACAGCGAAACCATGGACAAACCAATTCCAAGTATAGAAACTAAAAGTACACCATCTTCAATATATAAAAGTGGGAGAATTTCGAATGAAAAAAGAAAATTACCTGGGAACGATAGTAAAATCGTAACAATAAAGGATGAGAAACCCGAAAGAATATTCCCGAAAGGATATAAAAATAAAATGGAGGATGAACTTTCGGACAAAGAAACTGTAGCTTTGTATAATGCTGGCGGTGGATACAAACAAAAATCTCAAGAGAGAAGAAAACCCAAAAAATCATCCACAATTCTGGCAGCAAGCGAAAGTGGCGTTATAAAAATATTAGAAGAAAGGCATTTGAGAAATTTATCGAAACTACCAAAAAATGAAGACTTAGAGGAGCAACTTGCAGATGTTGACACCGGCAAAGAAAATGATCCGGAGGGGGCATTTGAAAAAAAATTATCTGAAGTACCTAGTGGTAAAATAAAATTTCAAATAACTATAGATAAAGAAGCTGTTAGTCAGTTGTTAGGAGAGACTAAAAAAAGTACTAGCAAACAAAAAACTCCAGAAAAAAATATTAAAAATGAAGAAATTGCTTTAGAACAAAAACCAAGATATGAATCAACAAGTGAGGAGCTGGTTGAAACAAAAGATATGCTCACGCCGAAAAGGGTAAGGAAAAAATCTACGGAGACAGAAAAAAGTAAAAAAGATCAAAAAACAGTGATGGCATCAGGTATTCGAGATACATCAAATAAAGACAGAGAAATGATGGCCAGAGAAATTATGGCTGATATTGAAAAACAAGGCATGGGAGAGCTGGATACGTCAGATACGCAGTCAGATGAAGTTAAGGATGTAATAACCTCCGTGGCAGAAGAAATAAAAAAAATAAAAATCCTAAATTTGAAATTGCCGATGGTCCAAGACCAGCTGTTATCATTCAGAGCGACGACCAACGACGACACAACCAACACATCTGCAACTAATGAAAAATCATCATCTGACAAACCAGACAAAAAAGGCACAAAGACTTCAAAAAAAATCCAAAAATCGTCAAGTAAAACACCAGCAGAAAAATCAATTCCTGAAGATGATACAAAGATAACGCCAAAAAATATTCCTAATGAACAAGTTGCCAGCAGCGTGACTGATGCATCGGACCCAACCAGCCTTAAAATATTTTCTGCAGAAGAAAATGTTGAGTTTCCCCGCAAAAATAATTCGAGTATGGACACAGAAAAAACAAGATCAGTTTCTCGTCGATCGACTTACGGCGAAAAGGATATACCTCCGGCTCCCATAGATTCGAACGAGGACATGGCAACGAGATTGAGCAGCAAGCAATTGAAATGTGCTGAGATTGAGATAGAAATCAACAACCAGGAAAATTTTAAGATCGATGCCCAAGTAAAAGAAATTAAATCAGAGAAAAATGACAAGATAGTTTTAAAGTTTGAAATCGAAGAAAAAAATGTTATTGGTCAGAACGAACAAATGAAAGAGGCAAACAAAAAAATAGCAACAACACGAAAGGAGGAAGCGCCTGTAAAATCGCGAACAGGTGAAAGAACTATAGCACCGGACGATAAAACATTAGCTGAAGTAACGAAAAAGAAAGTAAAAGCAAAACTCTTTGAAGAGGAAACACAACCAGCAATGGAAATGACGGAGATTGAAAAAAAGGCTGAAATACCTAAAAAAGAAAGAAGGAAAGCAGAAAATGACAATGACACAGGTGGAACAACAGCAGTGAAAAAACCTTCATTAAAAGATCATGAAATTAAATTAGACAGTAACAAAAAAAGATCAATAGAAGATAAAAGGAAAAGTGAAAATGAAGAATTTCCATTCCATTCCAAAAAACAACAGAAAAAACTAAAATCCACCATCGACGAACCAGAAAAACAAGCAAAAGAATTGCAGAATAAAATTATCAAAAGTCCGTCCAATCCAGTGAAAGAATCTTATAAACAGACCGGTGAAAATTGAGAAAAGAAAACCGCTGAACTAATCAAAGTAGACACAAAAACTAGATGAAACTGACCTTTCTAAAAAGCCAAACAAGCTGAAGAAAAACGAAAGTGAAAGAGCAACAGAAGACATCCCTATTGAAATAAAAGCAGATATTCAACGGGAAATGTCCATGAAAAAACCTGACAAACAAATAGATGAAACCAAAAATTTAGATATGCTACTAGAAACGTTTGAAATTACTAGAAAAAGAAAAAAAACGAAAAGAAAGGACAGTGACGAACAAACAGAAAATTCGTCAGAGCATGATATAGAAGTAAAACCAAAAAAATCTAAAAAACAAAGACAAGAGGTAGATGCCATGAAAAGTATTGAATCCTCAAACGTTTGGATGAAATTCGATGAACAAGAAACAGCGGAAAAAGCAAAAAAGTCAAATAAAAATGAATCAGAAATTTTTGAAACTGAGAAATTAGCAGATGAATTAACAGCAGAAATTGTTGGAGATAAACAGAGCTCCACAAAAAAACCTAAGAAGAAAAAACTCGAGGAAGAAGAGGACATAAAAGCTGTTGAATCGTCCACCATTGAAATGAAATTAAATGAATCAGAGATTACTAAGAAAACGAAAAAGTTAAAAAAAACTGAAAGTGATCGACCTGAAACTAAAAACCTACTAAAGTTGGCGAACGAATTGGCAACAGAAACTGTTGAAGGGCAAGAAGGGGTTGTAAAAAAATCGAAAATAGAAATAGGCGAAGAAGAAAATATAACTTATGAAAAATCGAACGATATGAAAGTGGATGAACTAGCGATTCCCAAAAAGGAGAAAAAATCTAAAAAAGTTGAGATTGAAGCATCGACAGCCTCGAAACTAGCAGATACGTCGCCAAAGGAAGATGTTGAAGTGAAAAAACTACCTGCGGTAAAATATAGGAAAAAAAAAGATGATGACTTGATAACTATCAGATCATCAACCACAGATTCAAAGTCTGAAGATTTCGAAATGAAAAGAGTAAACCAAGGTAATATCAGCGTAGTGGTAGAAATTGTTGATGTTCCACCACCACCCGAAAAACCGAAACTGGATGAAGATGTAAAAAACACTGAGACATTAAATATGATAACGGACGAATCGGAAGCCATGAAGAAATCAAAAAAATCGAAAAAAACGGAAAGTGAAAAAAAACCATTTAAAAAAATGCCACTAGACGTTGTTGACGATGCTGAGCCAGGTTTCAGTGTAAAATCTAAAAAACAAAAATCAGAGGAAGATGCAAAAGTTATTGAACCAATGATAATTGATTCGGCACCTGATGAAGCAGAAGGTTCAAAGCAAGTGAAAAAACCAAAAAAGAAAAAACGTGAAGAGATTGAATTGAATGCCAACGAACAATTGAGCATTGACACATTTCTTGGTGAAACAGAAACTACCAAAAAACCGAAAAAGTTGAAAGACGTAGATAGCGAGAAGCCTTTAGAAGATTTGCCAGTAGAAACGGCTGTATCTCAAATAGGTCTCCTTAAGAAGTCGAAAAAAAAGAAACAAGAAGAGAATGTAGGAATTAGTGAACCACAGAACATTGATACGATTTCAGATGAAACTGATGTGATAAAAAAATCGAAAAAATTAAAGGACAGAGAGAGTGAAAAGCCATTTGAAAATTTATCTATTGACACGGCTGATTCTCAACCAGGCTCACCTAAAAAAACAAAAAAAAAGAAACGTGAAGAGGACGTGGGAACTAGCGAACCACAGAACATTGATACGATTCCAGAAGAAACCGAAACTACCAAAAAACCGAAAAAAAAGTTGAAAGACGTAGATAGCGAAAAGCCATTAGAAGATTTGCCAGTAGAAACGGCTGTATCTCAAACAGGTTCACCTAAAAAGTCGAAAAAAAAGAAACAAAAAGAGAATGTAAGAATTAGTGAACCACAAAACATTGATACGATTTCAGATGAAACTGGGGTGATAACAAAATCGAAAAAATTAAAGGACACAGACCGTGAAAAGCCATTTGAAAATTTATCTATTGACACGGCTGATTCTCAACCAGGCTCACCTAAAAAAACAAAAAAAAAGAAACGTGAAGAGGACGTGGGAACTAGCGAACCACAGAACATTCCAGAAGAAACAGAAACTACCAAACAACTGAAAATGTTAAAAAACGTAGATAGCGAAAAGCCTTTAGAAGATTTGCCAGTAGAAACGGCTGTATCTCAAACAGGTCCCCTTAAAAAGTCGAAAAAAAAGAAACAAGGAGATAATGTAGGAACTAGCGTACCACAGAACATTGATACGATTCCAGATGAAACTGGGGTGACAAAAAAATCGAAAAAATTAAAGGACACAGACCGTGAAAAGCCATTTGAAAATTTATCTATTGACACGGCTGATTCTCAACCAGGCTCACCTAAAAAAACAAAAAAAAAGAAACGTGAAGAGGACGTGGGAACTAGCGAACCACAGAACATTCCAGGAGAAACAGAAACTACCAAACAACTGAAAATGTTAAAAAACGTAGATAGCGAAAAGCCTTTAGAAGATTTGCCAGTAGAAACGGCTGTATCTCAAACAGGTCCCCTTAAAAAGTCGAAAAAAAAGAAACAAGGAGATAATGTAGGAACTAGCGTACCACAGAACATTGATACGATTCCAGATGAAACTGGGGTGACAAAAAAATCGAAAAAATTAAAGAACACAGACAGTGAAAAGCCATTAGAAAATTTATTTATTGAAACGGCTGATTCTCAAACAGGCTCACCTAAAAAAACAAAAAAAAAGAAACGTGAAGAGGACGTGGGAACTAGCGAACCACAGAACATTCCAGAAGAAACAGAAACTACCAAACAACTGAAAATGTTAAAAAACGTAGATAGCGAAAAGCCTTTAGAAGATTTGCCAGTAGAAACGGCTGTATCTCAAACAGGTCCCCTTAAAAAGTCGAAAAAAAAGAAACAAGGAGATAATGTAGGAACTAGCGTACCACAGAACATTGATACGATTCCAGATGAAACTGGGGTGACAAAAAAATCGAAAAAATTAAAGAACACAGACAGTGAAAAGCCATTAGAAAATTTATCTATTGAAACGGCTGATTCTCAAACAGGCTCACCTAAAAAAACAAAAAAAAAGAAACGTGAAGAGGACGTGGGAACTAGCGAACCACAGAACATTGATACGATTCTAGAAGAAACCGAAACTACCAAAAAACCGAAAATGTTGGAAAACGTAGATAGCGAGAAGCCATTAGAAGATTTGCCAGTAGAAACGGCTGTATCTCAAACAGGTCCCCTTAAAAAGTCGAAAAAAAAGAAACAAGAAGAGAATGTAGAAACTAGCGTACCACAGAACATTGATACGATTCCAGATGAAACTGGGGTGCCAAAAAAATCGAAAAAATTAAAGAACACAGACAGTGAAAAGCCATTAGAAAATTTATCTATTGAAACGGCTGATTCTCAAACAGGCTCACCTAAAAAAACAAAAAGAAAGAAACGTGAAGAGGACGTGGGAAGCAGCGAACCAAATAACATTCCAGAAGAAACCGAAACTATCAAAAAACCGAAAATGTTGAAAAACGTAAATAGCGAGAATCCTTTAAAAGATTTGCCAGTAGAAACGGCTGTATCTCAAACAGATCCCCCTAAAAATTCGAAAAAAAAGAAACAAGAAGAGAATGTAGAAACTAGCGAACCACAGAACATTGATTCGATTCCAGATGAAACTGGGGCGACAAAAAAATCGAAAAAATTAAAGAACACAGACATTGAAAAACCATTAGAAAATTTATCTATTGAAACGGCTGATACTCAAACAGGCTCACCTAAAAACACAAAAAGAAAGAAACGTGAAGAAGACGTGGGAACCAGCGAAAAAATCAAAAAAAAGAAACGTGAAGAGGACGTGGGAACTAGCGAACCACAGAACATTGATACGATTCCAGAAGAAACCGAAACTACCAAAAAACCGAAAATGTTGGAAAACGTAGATAGCGAGAAGCCATTAGAAGATTTGCCAGTAGAAACGGCTGTATCTCAAACAGGTTCCCTTAAAAAGTCGAAAAAAAAGAAACAAGAAGAGAATGTAGGAACTAGCGTACCACAGAACATTGATACGATTCCAGATGAAACTGGGGTGCCAAAAAAATCGAAAAAATTAAAGAACACAGACAGTGAAAAGCCATTAGAAAATTTATCTATTGAAACGGCTGATTCTCAAACAGGCTCACCTAAAAAAACAAAAAAAAAGAAACGTGAAGAGGACGTGGGAACTAGCGAACCACAGAACATTGATACGATTCTAGAAGAAACAGAAACTACTAAAAATCGAAAATAAAGGAAGAGAAGATATAAGAACTAGCCTACTACAGAACATTGATACTTTTCTAATTGAAACCGAGAACAATGACAAACCGAAAATAAAGAAACAAGAAGATGATGAACGAGAATCCATATCATAGACCAATCCTAAATACCTCCCAAGAGCCAACAAAAAGAAACAATTCACCGTTGGTCAGCTCTCTACATTCATTTTTTTTTCGCTTTCATTTTTCTTTACAACCATTTTTTCTTCACATCTATGCATTGAGTTTCATATCATAACAAAACAAAACAAAAAAAGACAATATCAGGAAATCTAGAATGACAGCACCACCCACCTTTATAAGATCGTATCTCGAAAGAGACAGCCATCTTAATTCCGACAAGTTACTCAGTGTCACCATTTTCCCTAACTGTCCTAACTTCGTTGTCGTACTACTTTCAGTTCTTTGTTTCTCTGGAGAAAAAAGACAAAGAAAGATAAACGGTTTTATCTTTATGATACGTAGAAATTAATTTTATTTTGGTATACAGTATTATTTTTTTATTTATCAATGTTCAATTTTTTAATTAATAAAAATAATAACATTTTTTTAGAGAGAGAGTATTAATAATGAAAAAGAAGCATTTTATTCCATAGGTAACTTTATAAGGTAATAGCATTGTGCGCGTGTGCATGTGTATGTTATGTGAGTGTGTGTACGTGTATATGTGTGAGTGTGTGTGTGTGTGTGAGTGTGTGTGTGTGCATCATTATCATCAGAGTTGTTGTTCATCAGAGAATCATCTTCCCAGCCACCATGATAGTCAACCGCACTACAGTCATCATAACATCATCACCATCATCTTCATCACCATCATCATCTCACCTCCGAGATTGGCACCACCACCACCAACGTCATTATCATCACCATCATCGTAATCATCATCATCACATTTTGTTCTTGGGAGTTCGAGAAGTTCGACTACATCACCAACTTTACCCTCGCTAACGTCTAGAGAGTTGGTCGCTGTTAAAGATGCTGGAGCGTAAAGGCTTTTGTTGTACCATAGATATATGCCTGGGAGAAAAAAAAAATCTCATAGACGAAAAGTGCAATTAAGTAAAGATTGAAATTTTATCAATTTAAAGTGGAGTTGAGTGCAAGTAGGATGATTAAAAATGGAATTAAATTGGAAACGAACGATCTAGAGTTGCGTTAAGTTTGTCTGGAATTGAACGAATGAATTAATTAAAAATAAAATTAGGCAATAAAAAAATTTAAATCCAGTTGGAATTAAAGTATAAAAGTGGAATATAATTAACCACGGAATACAACAGTAATTAGTCCTTGAAATAGCACTCGAACAACGTGCAATGTGGCCAAAAGTGTTTAGCAATTGAAAGTTAATAATATTTAAAAGTGGAATAAAATTACAATGAAACAAACTTACCCAGTTAAATTTGATTAACTAAAATTAACTCAATTAGCTAGCTAATTAACAAAAGTGGGGTTAAAAAAGTGTCTAAAAGTGAACCTAAATCGTCGACGTGAGTTGTGGCCAACAGCTCGTCTGTTGGCGACATGGTGATGCTGGTGGCCGGCGTGTGTAGCTGGAAGATGTCCAATAACCTGGTGGTCACGTGATGGTGATATTGATGATGATGGGGGTAGAGAAGATGACGATAGTGGTGACGATGATAGTGATGATGGTGGTGGTGGTGGTAATGATGATGATGATAATAGTGCTTATTATAATAATGATGATGGTGATGATGATGGTGGTGGTGGTAATGATGATGATGATGATGATGATAATAAAAAGGATGACGATGATAGAAAAGATGACGATGATAGTGATGATAATGATGGTGACGATGATAGTGCTGATTATAATAATAATGATGATGATGATGATGGATAATTGAATGGAGGAAAAGTGGCAAAAGAAAGGCGACGAACGAACTAACACAGATGAATAGAGGTCAAAGACCCTGATGCAAGAATCCATACACGCCGTCACCAGCCACCTACCGCCCCGCGCAAACGTCTGCGTAATTAATTAATTAATCAATTAACTTATTAACTGATCAATTAACTGACGTTCTAATAAACCAACAGACACCCACAAACACGCACACCCACAAACACACACACCCACAAACAAACAGACACACGCCCACAAACACACACACAAACACACACCGACAAACATACAAACAAGCACACACACACAAACTCACACACCCACAAACACAAACAAACACACACACAAACCCACACACCCACAAACACACACATCCACACACCATGTCAGTGACGTCATTCTTATGACCGGAAATTTTTCTAACGACTTTCTTACTCTCGGCGTCGAGTAGAACCAAGGAAAAATCATTCAACGATATCGCCAATAGGTTGCTGTATAAATAATAATAATAATTTGAACTCTTTTATTATCGCAGAAGACATAAAATCAAATCAAAATAGATAAAATGAAATAAAATGTTAATTGTTAATATTGTTATGCACGATCCTCCCGTGCTCCTTGCCAAAGGTAAGAATAATAATAATAATAATAATAATAATAACAATAATGAAAACATCCTTTTATTTTTATTCCAAAACATACATTGCAATTAAAAATCTAAAATAATAAAACTTGTAATGTAAATTGTATAGATATCCTACAAGGCTCGCCGTACACTTTAAATGGGCACAAAGAGAAATAGAATCAGCATTAAATTTCGTTCAAGTCGTGTTCCTATCGCAGTAAATTGGGTAAGACGACGATACTACGGAGTTAATTAAACTTCCATGAAAAGGGTCAGACCAAATAAAATTAATTGGTCTGGGTACATAATAATAATAACAATATTAATAATAATAATAATAATGATGATGATGATAATAATAATAAATAATAATAATGAGAACATCCTTTTATTTTCTAACTCCAAATATCAATAATGAAATAATTTAATAAAATCCTATTATTAATCTAAAACGCTCGTCACTGCAAGTGGGGTACATTTGACGTGACGTCACGAGGGTCCGAGACTTCTCCACAGAGCTCTGAAGTCATTTATTACCATGTCCAGTCGTCTCAATCATCGTCTTTTCAGCCATAACAACGAAAATCTTCATCGTCATCGCCAAAATCTAGATTCCCCCCTTACCCTAGAAAAAAAAGAACCAAACAAAGACTAACTTATTTCTATTCATGATGGCCATGCGCGGTGTGGCATGGAGAGTTAGGGACTGGACGAACTTCTTACCCTTGAAAGTCCAAAACTTCACCCCCACCTCTCTAGCCATTGTTATGGTCGTGCTGTTTAGGTCGTCCACGAAGACGCCAGTAATGCAGCTTCCGTGTGCTGTTGTCGGTGTGGTTGGTGGTGATGTTGTTGTTGGTGGCGATGGAGACGATGGCGATGAGATGAATGATGACCACCATACAAAGGTACATCAAATCAACAACCACAACAACCCTCCAAGCAAGCTCCGCCCACCTAAACGTTTGGAACCCTCGTCGCCATAGCAACCTCTATGCAAACCAGACTGCATGTTAAACACGCTGACCCGCCCACTAGAGAAACCGACCAATCCGAAGTTTCCGCAGGCTGTCAGGCAAACGCACTGCGAGATGTGATTGGTTGAGATTTTTTTGATGAATGTATGGGATATTTGGGATATATACAATATATTTGATGAATAAATGAATAAATATGTATGTATGTATGTTTATGTGTGTGTGCGTGTATGTATATGTGTGTGCGTATGCATGTATGTGCGTGTATGTATGTGTGTATGTATGTATGTATTATTATTATTAATTGTATTTATACAGTATTCGTTTGAAAAAACCGTCCCAGGCGCTTCAGTTATTAAACGCTATTAAGGGCTGAGCAGAACAGGTTCTCAGCTGTCTCTTAAAATGACTTAGAGTGAAATCAGCACTGTGCAAAGTATTTGGAAGGCTATTCCACAATCGTGGTTCAACGGTAGCAAGGCTTCGAGATCCAATCTTGAGGTTTGTCTCTGGCTCAGACAAAAAATTGGAATCAACAGACCTCAATTCATACTTTGACAACTTTGATTTTAACCGATCGATTATATTTTGCGGTGCAACATTATTCAAAGACTTATAATGAATTAATACACATATTTTAAAAATAATTCTCAAACATATCAACCCACAACCAATGCGTTGCCTCCAGTATTGTATATTGTACATATATATGCATGCACGTATGTGAGCACATATGTATGTATGTTATGCATTTTGGTTCACGCATTCATTCTCTCAAAATTAGATTAACTACAACAGCATTTTTTACGGAGTTTCAAATCAATTGATTAATCTCCTTCTTCATTCAATTCAAATCGTGCTGCTAAGATCTAAGTAAGAGGGTCAAAATACGGATGTTTGTATGCATGCATTATTATTATTATACAAAAATTTATACAGCGCTTTTTAAAACAAAAACTTCTCAAAAGCACTTCACTCACCACTTCTTAATTTACTTAATAAAATACTTAATAAAATAATACTTGTTTCACCGCAGAATATTTTAAGAACAATTGCCTCAAAGGAATTGAAAACCGGCATTTCAATTTTTTTAACTCTGAACTTCACTCAACTGAGTCTGCATTGACTGATGTTGCATCAGAGAGGTTTGCAACTATGGATGGTCAAAATATCTCAGCTCTTGTCCTTGCCCTACTCGACGAGATTGCAGCATTTGATTGCGTTAATTATGCGATTTTATTATGGAAACTTGAAAATTCTTTCGGAGTCTCAGAAGTTGCACTGAAATGGTTAGAATCATATCTTT
>NW_008705557.1:218154-224990 GCF_000326865.2 Helobdella robusta
TATGTCTGTATGTATGCATGTTTGTAATGTCTATTCAGTGTTTTTCTGGATAGAAACCAAACATTGCCCTAAATAAACTCCTGAACCATCCCACTAACAATTAACACCTGCTTTGCTAATATAGTTGAGTTTGTTAATTTACTAACAATTAACATCTGGCATGCTTCTCATTGATTATTTAGGAAAATTTCTTTTGTCATCTGCTGAAAATTTTTGTGTGAACTCAGAGCATTTCTGTTTAGGTGGCCATACTAGATGAATTTTATATAAATTCTATTATAGTCAGTCTGCTTTCTTTTATATTTCAATTTTGAGAAGCAAATAAAATTTCATTTCGTATGTATGTATGTGTGTGTGTGTGTGCTTGCACGTGTGTTTATGTATATGTATGTGTTTATGTTTTGTATAATATTTGTATGTGTGTGTGTGTGTGTGTGTGTGCGTGAGTTACAAAATGAAAGTAAAATATTGTGATTAATAAATTCATTTCATCATCTCAACATTGTAACTCATTGAAACATGCAAACAAACAAACACATACGAACACACACACATACATATATTACATACATACATTAATTATATCACATACACACATACATACATACAAACAAACTAACACATCCAAACAAGCAAGCCTAACAGCACACATAAAAAGATATATACAATACAAACACACAACGCAAGCAACACAACACAAACAACACACACACACACAACACAAACAACAAACACACACACACACAGACACACACACAATCAACACACACACACACAAACCCCACCTTAGCAACTGCCCCTCTACTGCCCTCATCATCACCTCGACCATCATCACCATCATCATCACCATAACTATCACCACTGGACCCCACGACACGTGACCGATCTTTAGCGCTGAACTTGTACTTGCCCATGCAGCACTTGTTGAAACTCCACGTCGTTGCCAGGCGTTCGTTGCTATGCACACACAGCAAGCCGTCCCAATCACTTTGGCGGGAAATTTCTGGCAAAGAATTAAGAATCAATCGCTATTTTTTTTTTCTTTCTTTCTTAAAACGTCATTTTCTATTCTTTGTTATTTGAATGTAGAGTGCTTTTAGAGTATATTGTTATTATATTGTAATATTATTTGGATATAGGGTGCTTATAGAATATATTATCTTTTTATTGTTGTATGTGTGTATGTATGTAATGTATGTATGTAATGTTGTATGTGTGTATGTATGTATGTATGTATGTAATGTATGTATGTATGTATGTATGTATGTATGTATGTATGTATGTATGTATGTATGTATGTATGGTTATCTATATTAATATATAGTTATCATATTATAATATTATTTGTATACAGAGTGATTGTTGTTTTTTGTTTCCTTTAAACGTCACCTTCATTCCATCTTCATTTGAATGGGGATTCCATTTATTTAAATTTATCGTGCTTATAACTTGAGGGTCTCAACAAAGACCAGCTATCAGAGCCAGTTACAGTTAGGCAATTAATAAAATCGTTATACAGAAATTTATGGCTGGCGATTTTCGGATCTACATGTAAAATATTATTTTTCCCACTAATCAGCACATCCCTGGACCCCCACTCCCCAAAATCGCATCTCTACTTTTTTTCCCCCAGACTTACGAACACGGCGCAATGTTGTAACGGTTAAGGTGCCTGGTACTACTGCTGCATCTACCAGGTTCGACAGCAAGAAGACGACCGCCCGTCACACATGCAATGAATGCGATGTATTATTTTTGTACGATGTATCACGATGTATCATTTTGTTTCAAGCGTTCTTACCATGCAATGTATGTTTCTGATGTATCATTTTTGCACGATGTATCACGTTTCAAGCTTATTCCCAACTACAGAGTCTGTTTGTTCTTGCTGGCGCATGTAAGAAGAGGAACTGAAGAAAGAGTTGAGAATTGCAAAGACGAAAGAAGGAAAAAACCTGAGACAAAATCGACGATTGGCGGCATGACTAGAGTGTCCTGCTTGAGATTCACTTTCTTCGAGAGTCGTTTGTTGTACGAGGCCCGGCCCAAGCTCCTGTTGTAGCTGTCGTGGACTGTCGAGAAGTTACGTAAGGTGCTGTCCAGGCCTGTTGGCCGTGAATATGTTAATGAGGTGGCCGTGAATATGTTGATGAGGTGGCCGTAAATATGTTAATGAAGTGGCCGTGAATATGTTGACGAGGTGGTCGTGAATATGTTGACGAGGTGGCCGTGAATATGTTGACGAGGTGGTCGTGAATATGTTGATGAGGTGGTCGTGAATATGTTAATTATGTTAATGAGGTGGCCGTGAATATGTTAATTATGTTAATGAGGTAGCCGTGAATATGTTGGGTTGATGAGGCGGTCGTGAATATGTTGATGAAGTGGTCGTGAATATGTTGATGAGGTAGTCGTGAATATGTTAATGAAGTGGTGGTGAAAATTATTTAGATGGCTACATATGTTAACGAGGCAAAGATGATGAATATTAATGAGATAAGGCAAGAATTAGTAAAAAATTCATGAGAGAATGATGGTGATGATCATGAACGATAAAATGACGCCAAATATAATGAATATTAATGAGATGCTAATAAAGATGGATAAATAAAAATAGCTAGCAGAGAAAAAAAAACTGACCAGCACTTAAAATAACATTTCCGGAAGTTCCGTGAAATCTAATTTTAACCGGCGGCTTCGAATGGCCACTCCTCTGACTGAGCAACCTAGCTCCGCCCTCAGTTTCATCAAAAATCCACATCTTGAGGCAATTATCATTTGACGACGTGAGCATTGTGGGCGTGGTTTCGATACAGTGGAGGCCTGTGATCGGTCCGTCATGGGCCTCGTTTACTTGGGTTATTAATTTCTTCTTTTTGAGATTCCAAATCCCAATGTGGCCCATCTCACTCCCGACGACCATGATGTAGTCGACATCTGGACGATGGTGATGACGATGAAGATGATGATGAAGACGATGAAGATGATAATGGTAAAGGCTATAATAATAATTATAATATAAAACCTCTATTTTCAAATTTACAACAAAACTACATACACAGCAAAAAGATACTACTACTATCATTACTACAACAACTACTACTACTACCACTACTAATATCATTACTACAACTACTACTACCACTACTACTACTATCATTACTACAACTACTACTACTACTACCACCCCTACTACTGCTACTACTACTAACACGTACCACTTCTGAAGGAAATACTAGTAACTGGCCCCCAGTCTTGCTTGAAGACCATGAGGCTTTCGTCAAATTTCAAATCGTGTAGAATGATCCGACCGTCCTTCAGGCCGACTGCCACCACGTTCACCGCCTGGGACTGGAATTTTTTAATTTTAAAAGTGAATTTAGTAAGTTAGTGCGACTGAATTTTTTGAAAAAAGTGAATTTAATAAAGTTAGTGTTGCTGACGGTGGTGAATTGTATGGGGTCATTCAGTGGTAGTAAATTTAGTGGGGTTAGTGTTAGTAAATTTAGTGGGACACGGCGAAAGTTTCCACAAAATTAAATTAAAGTCTCTAAATTAGCGATTTTCTAGTAAAATTATTACTATTAACAAAATAATAATAAATAAAAATAATTAGAAATAATTAAAATGACGATGATGACGACGACAATAATGATAGCAACGACAAAAGAAAAATGTGTAAAGAGATGTAAAAAGAATCCTGCACCCACCTGCTTAATGGCAGTAACAGGGGAAGCCCATCCCTGGTACGAATAAATTACTTGATTCTGCGACAGGTTCACTAATCGCATCGTCCCTTGTCGACTGCCCATCAGAACCTTGTTAACGTACTCCAGAGGGTGTTCTATGCAAGTAACGTCGAATGTATCGCCGTCGAAGTACATTTCAGAATATAATTCTGTTCATCGCATGGGTGGGCGGAGTTAAGTTTGAATTAAAATAATAATAAAAATAATAATAATATACAAACAATTACAGAGAAAAATGAAAAAATATTTTTTCAAAAAAACCTCCATCTTCGACCGTCCATACTTTCAGATTGTTGGTCTCATCGATGGATATGAGGTGATCGGCAAATGGTAGGATTAACTTGACGTCATCCTTATGACCTTTCAATATTTTCCAGACCTAAAAAATTGAATAAAAAATTTCTCAAAAATCTCTTTCCATAATAAAATATAAATATTACTAATTGGAATAATTAAATGTCAATAAATAAATGAACGAATAATAATATAATTATAACAGTAATAATTAAAAATATTTTCATAATAATAATTAAAAATAATTTCATGATAATAATTATTATCCTCTTGACTCTACCTTTCTCCATTGAAAGAATATGTAGATGTCATTTTTACAGGCCGCATATACAAACTTGCTGTCAGTTTTTAGGCATGTTATCGAGTTCGGGAGAGAGTCGCCTAATTTATTTTTGTTATATATTATTTCATAACCATTTTAAAATTAGATCATAAAACTGAAAAATAATTTCAAATAAGTTTATTAATTAATAATTCAATAGTTTTTATTCAACTTTTAATACAAAAATATTTTAATATTGAACTTGATAAACAAAAAAATAAATATATATAATAAATAAACTTTATTTATTAAAAAATCTAATTAAAGTTAAAATAAAAATAAAGAAAACTAACTTATGTTTACAATGGCGAGCTTTTTAACCTGAAAAATTTATCCAGATGTAAATAAATATTAAATTAATTTAAAATAAAATTAACAAAATTGAACGGCCATCCCAGTACGTATCGGCAACTTCACTAACGTTGTACGTGTGGAAGGCTCGGCCAACGCACGTAACTACGTACGGTTCCTTTTTTCGTCTGTAAATCCCAAC
The DNA here is from genome assembly GCF_000326865.2 of Helobdella robusta. NCBI lineage: Eukaryota > Metazoa > Annelida > Clitellata > Rhynchobdellida > Glossiphoniidae > Helobdella > Helobdella robusta. The sequence continues at coordinate 223,013 of NW_008705557.1, forward strand.
ACTAATAGGAATCTCATTAACTACAAACCCGATCGCTTTATAACTCGCAAATAAATGATTTTTATTCATATTTTTTAAATGAAAAATTGTCCGGAATGCGATTAAAAGCTTTCGAATAAACCGAAGCCCAGTATCATCCAATAAACATGTGCTTTGAACGTTAGTTAACTTTGAAACGTTTACACACAAAAAAAACTCTAATTTTAAAATTTTTATATTTGTTTATTATAAGTGTTTGTATATTTTAAATACAAAACAACTATTTAAAAGATGTTTATAAAATATAATTTAAAAGAAAAATTGAATTATAAAACTTGAAAAGTAAAGTCTGGAAAATGATTTAACGTTACGTTACGTCTTAAAGTCTCATCCCAGGACGACCATATTCAATTCTTGTCGTCCGTGACGGCTTTTTCTTTTCTTTTTTTGTTAAAACCAAAATGTCAGAAGAAAGTTTAGAAAATTTTTTCAAGTTTGAATCATCGAGAAGTAATTTTTTTCTGGAAAGAACTAGAACTGTGATGTCAAGTAACTCGTCTGCAAAACTGCCTGATTTCAAATCGTTCCTTACGATTCCATCATTGTCGCTATCGTCTCAGTCCCAGCCGTTTGTCAAAAAATCGTTCAACTATAATTTGATTCCTAACACTAATTTCGTATTGAAAGATGAAAATCTTTTTCGGTCCCAGGGACCGCACAAGATCATCATGAGCGCGGACGTTAATTTCGAAAATTACACTACCGACAACAAGCCAGTCACTACTAATTTTAGCACCAACATCAACAGTCTGATTCCTAACTTTGAAGATTTAAGTGATGACGGCCATTCAAAAGAGAGATGTGACGTTAAAGCAGTCTGCTGCAATCTTGCCCACCCAGTCATCCACAATTATAGCACTATGATTGGATCAGATTGTATTGGTAGTGCTAATGATCATCATTGTGAATCTACCAATGTTACTAGTTTAGAATTAGATATTTCTGATAAGATTGGTTTCAGTATTAGTAATAATGATATAGTATCATATGTTAGCAATAATGATAATAATGATCAACTACTAAACATTAATAATATTATGAATAATGATATTAAAAGTGATAATAACAAAGGCTACGATGGAGAGAGGGAAGGTAGTAATAGTAATAGTTATAATAATAATAATAATAATGACGATGATGATGATGATGATGATAAACATAATGAAAGTACAAATGACAATGATAAAATAAATAGTATTAGTAATGATGTCAAAGTTGAAAATTGTTTTAAAGAGGATGATGATGACAATGATTCATCAGATAATAATAATAATAATGGTGATGATGATGATAACTATGGCCCTGTCAGTAGCTACACAAATATTAATTATAATGGTAATAATGAAAATTATGGTGATAATAATATTAATTATAATGATAATGTTGAAAATTATGGTGATAATTATATTAATTATAATGGTAATAATAATGAAAATTCTGGTGATAATAGTATTAATTATAACGATAATAAAAATGAAAATTATGGTGATAATAATATTAATTATAACAATAAGGATAGAAATTATGGTGATAATATTTTTAATTATGATGATAATAAAAGTACAAATTATAGAGATAATAATATTAATTATAATGATAATAATAATGATCATGAAACCAGTGATGGTGATAACAGACTGAATTATTTAAGTTTGTTAATTGATAATATGATTGATAAAATGGATGTCATTCATGGTAATGATGAAGATAATAATAATATTAATAATGATAATAATAATGATGAAGATAATAATAATATTAATAATAATGATAATAATAATGATGATGATAATAATAATATTAATAATAATGATAATAATAATGATGATGATAATAATAATAACGACATTAACAATATTAAAAGCAGTAGTGACGATGTTGATGATAAGAATAATGATGGTGATGGTAATGGTGAAGACTTTTGTCGTGATTGTGATGA
>NW_008705557.1:225040-232471 GCF_000326865.2 Helobdella robusta
ATGATGATGATGATGGTGATGTTCATGATGATGATGTTGTTCATGATGATGATGTTGTTCATGATGATGATGATGGTGATGTTCATGATGATGATGTTGTTCATGATGATGATGTTGTTCATGATGATGATGATGGTGATGTTCATGATGATAATGTTGTTCATGATGATGATGTTGTTCATGATGATGGTGATGTTCATGATGATGATGGTGATGTTCATGTCGTTCATGATGATGATGATGATCATCATGATGTTCATGATGATGATGATGATCATCATGATGTTCATGATGATGATGATGATGGTGGGGATGAATATGACAAAGGTAATGTGACTGCCAACGATAACAGTGGTTACAGCAACAACAACAACAACGTGAACAACAACATCAACAACAACTACAGTTTATACGACTACTACATGAAAATGGCAATAATGGAGAATGAGATGAATGAAAGAATGGAAAAAGAAATGAATGAACTTGGTCATCATCATCATCATCTACAACCTCAAAAACAACAACATCATCATCATCAACAACAACAACATCATCAACAACAATTTCAACATCATCATCATAATTTTCCATCCATTTATAATGATTGTGATGGTGATAATAAATTTGACAACAAAAATATTATTAATGGTGACATCCTAACTGATAGTTGCATCAACAACATCAACAACAACAATAATAATAATAACATTGATGTTAGTAACAACAACAACAATAATAATAATAATTTTAATGAAGATAATTATGGCAATTTTTACCATAATGATAATAAAGTTGGACTTAATTACGACGACGATGGTGATGATGATAATGCAAAAGATGGCGGTGATGATGAAGATCTTTATAATAATAATAATAACAATAATAATAATAGTAGTAATAATAATGGTAATGAAATCTGTAATACTATTACTATTATCAATTATAATGGAAACAATGTAGGCCGTAACAAGTATGGTGATGATAGTGATGATGACGCCCTAGATGATGATGACGATGATACCCCGGATGGTGATGATGATGATGGTGGTGGTTACCGTAACGCTAACTATGGGTTTAATAATAATAATAATAATTATGATAATAATGTTAATGATAATAATAATGATGATGATGATGATGATGGTAATAATAACAGTAATAATGGTGGTAATGATAATGATGATGGTGATGATGATGATGGTTGTAATGACAATGTAACAACTAATCACAATTATATTAATGAAGATCTTGGAGATACATCTATGGACAGGAACAACAATAATAACAATAATAATAATGACAATAATAATAAGAAGAATAATAATAATAACAATAATAATAACAATAATAATAACAATAATAATAATAATAATGTGAATGTTGGGAATGGCAATGGTCTTGTGGAGTTAGACCTGGAGAAACTCAACAGACGTAATAGCAATTACAACAATTTCATCATCAACAACAACAATAATAATAATGATAATAATAATATAAATAATAATAATGCCAATAATAATAATAATTTGTGGCTGGAAGAAACCACATTGAATATCGAGATCTCTAATAATAATAATAATAATAATAATAATAATAATAATAATAATAATAATAATAAAGAGAAATACAATGATGATGATGATGATCGCGGTGGCAATGATGATGATGGCGAAAATAATCATCGGTCTTTTTATGAAGCAGGTAATGTTTTTTTTTATTATTATTATATTACGTTTATGATTATATTATTATTATATTATTGTTGTTGTTATTGTATTTGCCATTATTATTATTATTATTTATATTATCCTCTAATTACTTTCACTATTCCACTATTGCAGATAATGAATGCAAGGTTAAAAACGCTCCAGTAAAACATGCTTGGGCTTTTCCCGAGAAGAACAACAACAACAATAATAATAATAACAATAATAATAATAATGTGGATGAGGACGATGATGATGGAGTGAGTCCAAAAAAGAAAAGGAGAATGATAGTAGGAAGAGAGAGAGATGATACAAGAATGAAAAATATTATTCCTGATAGTGATCGCGGTCGTGGTGGTAACGATGGTGGTGATGATGATAATTACGGCGGTGATGATTATGATGATGTTATTGATCTTCAGGTTTTACATCAGTTTAAAGAATTTCTAAGATCAAGTAACTTTGAAGAATGTATAATTCACCTGTTCTCATTGCTTTGTTTGATGTGAATTGTATTCGTTTCATTCTTGTTTCTTCATCATTCATTCATAATGTATGTATTTTCTCATTCGTTTTCAACTATCAATCCATCCCCTAATTAAATTACAGACAGCCTAAACGCCGGCCGACCTGTGAGCAGTCCAGTAATGAGAATCCCCCAGTGCACTAATCGATCGTTGAGGTTAGGACTTTCGAGGAAGTATGCTGGACCTCATCTACATTTTAGCAAATAGACAAATTTTGTTTCTATGGTGGTGGGTGGTGAATTTTCTTTCTATGGTGGGTGAGTTTTCTTTCTATGGTGGCGATAAGTTTTCTTTCTATGCTATTGATGAAGTTTTACGAACTTGAATGGAATTATTCATGGAAAATTGTAGTTCTGTTCTTTCATTCGTTCGCTTTCGACTTCAAATCGTTTGTTAAAAATGTTTCATTTACTTGTTTTTCAATTTAATGTTTTCTGTTACATTCGCATAAATTCTGTAAATAAAGGGTTTAAACTCGTGTTTAAATTAGTATTAGTATACACTTTTTAAATTATCTCAAAAGCGCTCATTAACAATGATTAAAACAATTTATGTCGAGAAAACCTTTCATTGATCTTAAGAGATCGAACAGCTTTTTAAAATTCTTGACAGATAGAGCAGGTTGTAGCAAGTAGCCCGGTAGACTATTTCAAACTTCTGTGTCAGCAATGAAGCAATCTTCGGATGTGACGTTGGATGGTCCACCAAGTTTTTATCGTCACGACGTAAGTTATATGGTTTTGAAAACGTCGCCTTAGGACCGCATCTATCAGCCAAATACTTCGGAGCGAGTCCAATCAGAGCCTCAACTAAATTCTTCGGAGACAATCCATTCAGAATATTAAACATCAGAGGCGAAATATTGGAGTGACATGGTCATATTTTGCAGTGATTTTTTATTGTCTAATTTTACACAATATTAATACATTGTTCATAATTTACATAAAGAAATAATTATAGTCATAAAAAATAATAAATAATAATAATAAATAACAATATCAACAGATTTAGATGCTGGCAATATTTATTTAATTATATCTGTAAGACATGTATGTGCGTGTGTCATTGTATGTGCAGTGCATGTATGTGTGTGTATGTACGTATTTGTGTGTATCTGTATCTAAGGATTTGTGGAGTGCCCCTATTGAATAGCTTCAGAAGCGCTAACTATGTAGTGTGTATGTATGTATGTGTGCGTATTTATGTATGTGTATGTATGTACGTATGTGTATGTGTGTGTATGTACGTATGTGTATGTGTGTGTGTGACACTAAAAAAGTGCACAGTGAACAAGATAATGAAGATAGACTAAAATTTTATAATCAAATAAACTATTATGGATGAACGAATGAAAGAACGAATTAGATAATGAATGAATTAGTAGTAGTAGTAGTAGTAGTAGTAGTAGTAGTAATACTGTTCTGGGGGTTAACCAGAGAACTTGCTGGCAGATAGATTAGATAGATAGATAGATAGATAGATAGATAGATAGATAGATAGATAGATAGATAGATAGATAGATAGATAGATAGATAGATAGATAGATAGATAGATAGATAGATAGATAGATAGACTGAATGGATAGATAAATAAATAAACGAACGAAAGATGGTAACAATTTTAAACTTTTAAAACAAAACACCTTAAAGAATGTAGATAAAATCCAAACTCAAAGCTAGAGGAATCAAAAAATTTACAAAAACAACAATAACAATAATTATTTAATAATAACAATAATAATTATTATTTAATAATAATTATTACAATAATTATAACAATAATAATTATTATTATTAAAAAATTATAGATTAAATAAACGAAAATGCTTGTATGATAGATAGGAATGGGCACACTGATGAACAACAAAAAAAAAATAATAATAACCATATATATATTAATAAATAATAATAATAACTATATATGTATATATATTAATCAATAATTATAATAATAATAAACATATTATTCTTAAAAAAGAAACCAATAAATAAAAAAAAACTATACGTCACTACAATTAATGCTCCAACTGGAGAGTAGGTATATGCAGTTTAAAAAAGATCTCTCTCTCTCTCTCTCCTCTCACATACACACACACACACACACACACACACATATATATATATATATATATATATATATATCACACTATGCATATACATACATACAGGCATTTAAATAGATAACATCTTAATTATTAATACACGATATATATATGTGTGTTTTTGTGTGTGAGAGTATATATATATATATATATATATGTGTGTGTGTGTGTGTGTGTGTGTGTGTGTGTGTGTATATGGCATAATAGTAACAACAGATATAATAATAATAATGCAATTTGTATGTCGCTTGCTTCATACTTTTCTAAATTTTCAAAGTTTACGTTGTTTGTATACAAGTTACTTTAACAACAACATTATCGTCATTTATTCTTTAATATTATTCTTTATTCTTACAATAATTTTTTTTTATTATTCTTTGGTTTCTATTTTCCCTCTTTTCTTCTTGGTTCTTTCCCTAATTCCCTAGATGGATGATCGCCGCCGATCATTCTTTGTAGGGTGGTGGGGGTGCCGTTGGGGGGAGGGCGAACCCTGAAATAATATGGTGAAAAAATTAATTTAATTACATTTTAATAATAATAATGATGATGATGATAATAATGATAATAATAATGATAATTGCAATAATAACAATAAACTAAAAAAACTACAGTCCTAAAAAAAGATAAAAAAAGCAAACCTTGACCGGCAGGGGCATAAGACGGGGGTGCCAGAGGGATACTGGCGACAGCAGCTGGGGGAGGGGGTGGTGGATAAACCGGACCAACGTTAATGGGATAATTAGGATCAGGCATTGTGAAGGGTTGAGCTGGATTCATTGGAGACGCCTGTGGGAAATAAGGGGCATCAGATGGATAAGGAGGTTGTTGGATAAATCCAGGAGAGGGCCGTTGATTGAAGCCCAGACTGGGCCCTTCGATGAAGCCTGGAGGAGGTGGCTGTTGAGGGAATAGGCCCTGTTGTTGTGGGCCCAATGGCGGGTAGGGTGTGGGCTGCGCTGGTTGAGCTGGGTAAGGAGGGTAAAGTTCTGGATCCAATGATGCCGATGGATCTATTACTGTGTCTGTGTGTGTATGTGTGTGTGCGTGTTTGTGTACGTGTATGTGTGTGTGCGTGTGTGTGTGCGCGCGCGTGTGTGTAGTATGATTCAAAAAAGTATATAATGTGACTGTGATTGTAAATGATGTATGTTGATGACATGTTAAAAATTGAAACAGGAACATTTGAGGCAGAGTGGAGGATGAACGAGAAAGAGAGAAAATGGTGATGAGAGGGAAGGGAGAGAGAAAGGAAGAAAAAGAAAGAGAGAGAGAGAGAGAGAGAGAGATTATGAAACTAAACTTACTAACCAGTCCTAGTTGAAAACTTCTGAATGAAAATTCTCCTGAAATATGGTTGTCGCTGCTGTCCAAAACCATCGCGACTGACTTTCGTGAAGCCGAAACAACAACAATAACAACAGCAACAGCATAGGAGGAAAAATACGACGACCGACGCACTCGTACCAAAGACTCTCCATCCACTGTTTAAAATGATTTGTTTAAAAGTTAATTTATGTTTTTAATAATTTGTCTTTGTTTTTCATAATTAATTATATCAAAATCAATCTAGATATTAAAATATGCAAAACTAAAAATGCTAAATAAGTAAAAAAATGCATTTCTCACTAACTTATCAGCAAATCGGCAGCAATACTCCTTGTCAGGCTGGCCGCAGCAATAGTGGAAATCGCTGGTGTGATTCTGCGACGGGCAGATGAACCATTCATAGTGAGTGCCGTTGTCCATCAAGTTGTCGAACTCGTTTCGACAGATCGTTGGCTCTTAATACGTATTTATTGTATTTAATTATTTATCTATCTGCTTATTCATTCAATCATTCATTCATTCACTTTGATCACTTAATCATCCATTTACTCAACCAAACCAATCATTCATTCACTCACTCATTCATTCATTCACTCATTCATTAATTCACTACTAATTAAGACAAACCAACCAATCACATGACAGACTGACAAACCAACCTTTATTAGGATTATTTCTATACGTACTGGTCTGGGTGTACCAGACAAACCCGTAAATATGGCCGTACGATCCATAGGTGTACCACGAATTGTAACCATACCCCCAAGGGCGATTATAGCCCCCACTGTAATATTTATTCTTAGTAACAGAAATTTTTGTATTGTACGTGTTGCTGGTGTGAATTTTTGTGCTTTTAAAACCACCTGAACTTTTAAATCCACCACCACCACGTTTTCCTTCGCAATCTGTCACTAGAATTTAAGAATTAGTACAATTAATTAGTACATTAATAAGGATTTTAATTTTAGGTTTGAATTCAAAATTACTGAAATTAAAATTCAAAAAGTTTTTTTAATTTAAATATAAATTATGATTTAATTTATTTGAATGTTATTGTTCTATTATATTATATTATTATAATTATTATTTCTCAGTTTCATAAATTCTGAGAATATCTTTTCCTTTTCGATTATTTAATGGGCAATATAACCATATATCTACTCATTATTTTAATTTTAAAACATTTATTTTTATTTTTGTTGAATAAAAAAATTAGTTTAAATTTAAATATTAAATGAGGATTTTTAAGAGTCAGTGTAATGTAAAGTAAACTAATTACTGAAGTAGGTAGGTAGTGAGAAGACTTTATTTTATAAGAAGCTTAGTAGTACAACAAGAAAAATGGCGACTTACCTAAATTTAATAAAATTAGAATTAAAAACGTTAAAATCAGTGTCCCAAATTTAAATAAATTATTCATTTTTGTCGATTTTTAATAAAATAAAGTAAATTAATTCTAAAAAATCTTCAAATGTTTTATTTATTTAAAAGGAAACTTAGGTTTACATACTATAAGCAAAATAATATTTTTTCCATTAACAATTTTTTGATAAAATAAAATAGTTATATACATTTATTTATATATAGTTATTCATGTTTATTTATTTATTAATAATTTATTAAAGATATAATTTTATTAAAAGTTTGAAAAAAGTTGTTGAAATTTGACTAGACTAGAACAAATTAGATGATTTTAAACACATTGAAAAAAATAATTATGGCAAAAATTCAGTATATGGTGTATATTTCTTCTCTCCCTATTGTTCTA
>NW_008705557.1:239214-241568 GCF_000326865.2 Helobdella robusta
AAAAACCCACGTTCTACGTGTTCGCCGTGACGTCACACCGAACTACATCACATGACAGTCAGCACTGAATGAATCAGAACTTGGCCTACTCCACTCTGATTGGCTGAGAGCAGAAAAGTTCGACCTAACTTTCTGGCGTCTGATTGGTCCAAATTTAGCATAAGTTCGATGCGATATAAACAGACGATAATTATTATGAATGGTTTTATAAGCACTACTTACTAATAAAAAGAAATAATAATAATAAATAATAATAATAATAATGATAATAAAGTTAATAATAATAAGAATAATAATTTAAATTCGGGTGTGTGACTATGTCTGGTTATAAATAACTACAAATGTCAGCGGACAGTAAAATGCTTATATATATATATATAGAAAGAGAGAGAGAGAGAGAGAGAGAAAGAGAGAGATGTTTATAAGTAAACGAGTCCTATATATTATGCCGTGTTAAATTTTATTTTATTTATTTAATTAAATTTATTTACTTCTGAAATACTGAAATATTGAGAATAGTAATTAATCGTTCGTGTAAATTATTAATATTAACAATGATAATAATAAAAACAACAATAATAATCATTATCATAAGATTGTTGTAGAAAAAACAACAGCATTAATAACAATAATAATAATAGCAACGACAACAAAAACATCATCAATAAACCAGCAACAATATCAGTAGCGAAGACGCCAACAACAACTGCACATTCACGTTCCAATTAACATGCGGCAACAACAACAACAAATTATATATCAGAATGGTAAACAACAACTACAACAAAAGCAACAACAACATCAACAAGAACAGAATGCATATCTACATGATGAACCACAACAACAACCACATCAGCAACAACCACATCAGCCACATCAACAGCAGCAGCAACTACAGCAACCTCAGAACCCACAAGACCTATTCATAATAAGCTCGGACGACATTGAGATCGCGACAGAAACTGAAGTTAACACTACAGATATAAACATCGGCGACCTTAAAACTAGTGGTAGTAGTAGTAGCGGTAGTAGTAGTAGTAGTAGCAGCAGCGATATTAGTGGTAGTAGTAGAGGTAGTGAAAGTTGTGGCAGTTGTGAGAATTTTAGTAATAGTTGTGGTAGTTGTGGTAGTTGTAGTAGTGGTAGTAGTGGTCTGAGAAGTGGTAGTAGTGGTCTGGGAAGTAGTAGTAGTGGTCTGGGAAGTAGTAGTAGTAGTGGTAATAGCAGTCGTGGAAGTAGAGGTAGTAGCGAAAGTAGCAGTTATAGCTACGGTAGTGGTAGCAGTCGTCGCGAAGGCGGTCGCCACAACGGACACTCCACAGCGATATCTTTGAACGGTCTCGCACTGTCGCAAGAAGACGAATTCGCAAACTTTTTTGACAGTTATGGCGACGGTAATGATGATGATGATCATGATGATGATCATGGTGATGATCATGATGATGATAGAAATAGTGCTGGAACGTTAAGCGTGGCCGATGATTATGATAATGATGAAGCTGTCGATGATAGTAATGATACTGTAGACGATGATGATAATGATGTCAGCAAGAATTGCCGACTTGACCTATTTAAGCAGTTTTTAAACTTCGAATCAACGTTATTACCAACATCATGCCTCACTCCGAACGACCAATCACGAACGACTTCTACTGACTTTCCTCATCTCTCATTGGTCGATTCAAAACAGCCCCCGAACTCGAGCGACCAATCAAATATCGACCATTCGAAGGCTACGAACCTACTGGCGAATAATTGCCGCAAATCTGCACGAATCGCGGCGAAAATTAGGCGAAAGTTAACTGACGACGATTTCAGTTGCGGAGATTTTAAAAACTTTCCTGACAACAAAAAATTATCGGAGTCAATTTTTTATAACCGGAGTTATAACAACAACAATAACAACAACAATAACACTAACAACAACAATTATACTAATAACAACAACAACAACAACAATATAGCTAACAACAATAACACTAACAACAACAATTATACTAATAACAACAACAATATAACTAACAACAATAACAGTTATAATAATAATAACAACAATAAGAACAGCACTAGAAAGAGTACTCGAAGAAAGTCATTTAAAAAATACGAAGATGATGATTATGATAATGGGGGTGATTGTGACGATGACGATGAAGATTACTTCCTTAACGGAAGTAGTTACAAGAGAAAAAATTGTAGTAGCGGTGGTGGTAGGAAAGGTAGTAGTAGTAGTGGTGGTAGTAGTGGTAGTGGTGGTGTTGGTGGTGGTAAGAGAGGTAAACTCGGACTGAATAAAAATACTTGTAAAGAGAATGATGATTTTGCTAGCTGGGAGGTTGCTTGGCTGTTGAGTTGTT
>NW_008705557.1:241618-243906 GCF_000326865.2 Helobdella robusta
TCATATATTCATTTATCAGTCTATCCATCTATCAAATTCATCCATCCATTAATTCATTCATTCATCCGTCCGTCCGTCCATCCATCCATCTATCCATCCATTCATTCATTCATTCATTCATTCATTCATTCATTCATTCATTCATTCATTCATTCATTCATTCATTCATTCATTCATTCATTCATTCATTCATTCATTCATTCATTCATTCATTCATTCATTCATTCATTCATTCATTCATTCATTCATTCATTCATTCATTCATTCATTCATTCATTCATTCATTCATTCATTCATTCATTTCTTCTCTCTCACTCACTCACTCCTTCATAGAGAGAATTGAAACAGCAGAAGAACAGGGAAGCGGCCAGGAAGTGCAGGTTGAAGCAGAAGATAAAACTGGATGATTTGTTAGCTGTGAGTTACTCACTCGCTCACTCACTCACTCGCTCACTCACTCACTCGCTCACTCACTCGCTCACTCACTCACTCGCTCACTCACTCACTCGCTCACTCACTCACTCACTCGCTCACTCACTCGCTCACTCACTCACTCGCTCACTCACTCACTCACTCACTCATGAGTTACTGATTCACTCACTGATTCACTCACTGATTCATTCATCCATTTATTCATTCATCCTTCCATCCACCCATTCATTCATTCATCCATCCATTCATTCATTCATCCACCCATCACAATCACAACCAGAGTAAGAGCTCTCTCGTGCAGTTGAACCAGGGTCTCCAGGATCAGATAGATAATTTGCAATCTGAGATGAGCCTCCTACTGAATGTTCTGAAAATGCACGACGAACTGGCAACAGCATCACCCCACCTATGTTGCAATAGTAATGTAATTAATTATAATGATAATTATGACGATGATAATAATACTAATAATTATAATTTAAATGTCCAGTTATAATAAGAATAATATGATAATAACAGATAGATAATAATAGATAATAGATAATATTAATAATTTTTTTATTCTTTGTAACCGTTTCTTATTTCTCGACCTTTCCATTGTTGTATAGGAGTTTCTTCTTCTTCTTCTCCTTCTTCTTCTTCCTCCTCCTCCTCTTCTTCATCATCATCTTCTTCTTCTTCTTCTTCTTCTTTTTCTTCTTCTTCTTTTTCTTTTTCTTTTTTTCGTTGTTGTTGTTATTATTTATTTATTTAAGACAGTTTCTTCAAAATATTTTGCCTTTTTATTCCATCACCGAGTTCCAGTTGTGGCTTTCGAGCTTACGGATTATTAAATTAACTAATTAAATGCGATTAGTTGTCTAACTATTGTGTCATTATTATAAATTATGAAATACACACACAGACACACACACGCACAGACACACACATAAACACACAGACGCACAGACACACAGACACGCACAGACACACAGACACGCACACACACACACACTCTGCTCATTAAGAAAATTAATTAAACAAAATATATGGCTTATATAGTGGACATTAGTAGTTTTCTAATTGTAACCAAATTTCAACCTTGACCTTGGCAAATCATCATTTGACCTTTGATGAGGTTCGTGACCCGAAGGGTGAATGAATGAAAGAACGAACGAAGATATGAACAAATGAATAAATTGTCGCCTCTTACTTTGAAATGAAAATTCAAGTAAAGACTTTTTAGGCGAATTAAATTAATTTTTGCAGCCTCACTATTTAAATCAACTCGCCAATGTTTTAAGATTATCATAATTTATTACGATTTCAACAATAAAATCAGCATAATTTATGATAATTTTATGATAATTTGTCGTAGTTGATAATAATTTTGCATAAATATATAATAAATGCATTGCATATGGAAGTATGGAAGTGAAAAATTCAGAAGCGAAATTGATCTGTGTCTATATTTATGTGTATGTGTGTGTGTATGTGTGTGTATGTGTATGAATGTGTGTGTTTGTGTGTATTATGTACGTGTGTGTTTGTCTGTGTGTATGAATGTGTGTGTGTGTGTGTGTGTGTGTGTGGTGTGTATGAATATGTGTGTATGAATATGTGTGTGTGGTGTGTATGAATGTGTGTGTGGTGTGTATGAATGTGTGTGTGGTGTGTATGAATGTGTGTGTAGTGTGTATGAATGTGTGTGTGGTGTGTATGAATGTGTGTGTGTGGTGTGTATGAATGTGAGTGTGTCTCTGTGTATGAATGTGTGTGTGTGTGTGTGGTGTGTATGAATATGTGTGTGTTTGTCTGTGTGTATGAATGTNGTGTGTGTGTGTGTGTGTCTGTGTATGAAATGTGTGTGTGTGTGG
>NW_008705557.1:245322-247320 GCF_000326865.2 Helobdella robusta
ATTAATCGTGATCAAAATTCGAAGAGGTGTCTTTTACTCGGAGGCACCAGATGGATCGGGAGAGCTGACTTCGGTATCGACTCTTTATTACCAGTACCACCTACGTCCGATTTGGCCGCTACGAAATTCGGCAAGTCGTGTCCTTTCAGTTTCATTTCGGCCAGGTACATCGCCACTGCAAACTCTTCCTCGTCCAGGCAGTTGTCGTTGTCCATATCGGAAAGTCTCCAAATCTTCGCCAGGACTGAATTCGGAAGTTTTGTCTTGAGGAGTTCTTCGCGAACCGAAGCTCCGCTAACTTTCCCGTCTTCACTTTTAATTTTAACGAATGTTTCGTTGTACTTGGCCCTCCTGCTAAGGTCGATGGCCCAGGGCAGGTCGGCATTTTGTTCCTCGAAGGGGGAGGGGCTGTTGGCTCCAGCTGAGATGACGCTTTTCAGAGTTCCTCCTCGACTGACTTCCGTGTTTTTCAGACTGAAAAAATCACTTCCGGCATCTAATCCTTCATATCTTCCGGGTGCGAATGGGGTGTCTTCAACAACTTTGAGAGGGAGGACCGCGATCTGAGGTGGCGGTGGTTTAGCCGGGGTCGAATTTGCCCCTTGAAAACTACCAGCGCCATCCGAGTACTGCTTATCGTGGACGAGACCCAACTCGCTTATTGGCACGGACTTTGGAGCTTGCGAGGAACAGGGTTTTCCGCACAAGATGGCCGACATGAGGGGATTTGAATGGGAATTCAACATATTGTCGACCTCGTCAATGAGGGACTGCCGCAGGGGGACCAGTTTCGTTTCAAAGTCACACGCCAGCAATCTCTCCTTGAAGACATTCAAGATCGGGAAGTCACCGAAACTTAAATCCAACTTTCTCTCTAACTTCTCGTAGATCTCAGGCAGACTGTTGGCCAGGTTCTCCCTCGTTTTCTTGAGGACGTTGTTACCCAAGAAGTCGTTCAACTTCCGTCCGATGACTGACGAGGCCGGCAGGCGGTTGTACAGCTCGGCCATCAGGTAGGCATGGACCTGGAGGGTGAGAGAGAATGAGAAGTTTGGTGAGTGTTCGTTATATCGGGGGTGCACAGATAGGCAGGATACATAAGGAAGGAAAGAAAAAATGTAAGCTAAAGATAAACATATTTAAAGAGAGGAGAGAGAGAGAGATGAAGAAAAAAAGAGAGAGGGGGGGTGTAGAGTGAGAAAAATGAAGAAAAAGAGAGAAAGAGAAAAGAAGAAAGAAAGAGAAAGAGAGAAAGGAAGAAAGTGAGAGAGAGATAGAGAGATGGAGAAAGAGATGGAGAGAGAGAGGAAGTAGGTTAAGAAGATGAAAGGTTTAGGAGAGAATAATAAGTTAGATAGATAGTCATAGTCGTCGGTGATGGATGTATGCGAACAAAAGATCTAATGTAAGAAATGATAAGAAAACAAAAAAAATTTATATAGAGCTAAATTTCAAAAGAGAAAAAAATGAATTAAATATAATTTATGGCGCGATAAATTTAATGAACAAGCGAGAGTCTCTTGATTTAGTAAATGAATGGATGGATGGATGAACAAATGGATTGATAGATGAATGGATAGATGAATGAATGAATGGATTGATAGATAGATGAATGAATGGATTGATAGATAGATGAATGAATGGATTGATAGATAGATGAATGAAAGGATTGATAGATAGATGAATGGATGGATTGATAGATAGATGAATGGATGGATGAATAAATGGATTGATAGATGAATGGATAGATAGATGGATAGATAAATTGGATGGAAGGCTGAATGAATAGATGAGTGAATGAGAGACTTAAATTTTGTCTTAATCAACACCACGTGTTGTTTTGCTACATACGCAATCAATCAATCAGACAATCATTTATTTTATTTATCAATTTTTACATATATTCATTTCTCAATCAATCAACCAACCAACTTATCAACCAACCAACTTATCAACCAACCAACTTATCAACCAACTTATCAACCAGCCAACCAACCA
>NW_008705557.1:248092-261010 GCF_000326865.2 Helobdella robusta
ATTATCACCACCACCATCATCACCATCATCATCATCCTCATCATCATCATCCTCATCATCATCGTCGTCATCTTCATCGTCACCATTATCACCACCACCATCATCACCATCATCATCATCCTCATCATCATCGTCGTCATCTTCATCGTCACCATATTCACCATCTTCATCGTCACCATTATCACCACCACTATCATCGTCATCATCATCATCATCAACCATGGTGGAAACTCTTTCCACCATCACCAAACCTCAAAATATGAAACCAATCACTACGAATATACAAAAATGTTTACAGCCATCCATGCTCATCACTCGCTCACATACAGGCGCAAGGATGAATAAAAAAAAGAAGAAGAAAAAGAAGAAATTAATAATAATAATAATTGATGATGATGATGATAATAATAATAAGAAGAAGAAGAAATTAATAATAATAACAATAATAACAATGTTGACCTTGACAAGTCTGGCCCTCTTGGCGAGGTCATTGATCTTTCTGAGGGCAGAAGACCTTGGAAGGGCTTGCAGGTCTTGGTACAAGTCCTTGAAAATGTGAACAATCGTCATCATCATCGTCATCATCATCATCATAATCATCGTCATCATAATCATCATCGTCATAATCATCATCATCGTCGTCATCATCGTCATCATCATCATTACCATCGCCCCCACTCAAACCGACCTGCGCCTCGCTTTCCAGGAGTGCCCTGTTCTCGACTGACCTCATTTCGCCAGACCAAAAACTCGAGACGTACAGTCTAGACGGCTCTGGGAAGGGCAATGCCCGACCTAGAAACCACATTATGGCCCCGTAGCTTCGCATCAGCTCCTGCTCTGTAAGTAGGTCAGCCTTGTTGAAGACCACGCGAATTTTTTCGTCGTTGTCTGATTGGTTGGATGGTTGGTTGGTTGGTTGGATGATTGGTTGGTTGGTTGGATGGATAGTAGGTTGGTTAGATAGATAGTTATTTGGTTGACTTGATGATTGGTTGGTTGGTTGGATGGATAGTTGGTTGGTTTGATGATTGGTTGGTTGGATGAGGGTTATTTGATTGCTTGATTGGAGGAATAAATGAATCTATAATTGATTATTGAATGAACGAGCCAATTGTTACAATAGCTAATCCCTAGTTAGAACTAAACAAGTAGCAGGAATGGCAAAAGTTTGTCTATTTTACGTTGATATTGTAAGAACTTCTACAAATACAATACAATACAATACAATACTATACAATACAATACAATACAATACAATACAATACAATACAATACAATACAATACAATACTATACAATACAATACAATACAATACAATACTATACAATACAATACAATACCGACCGACCGACCGACCAGCCAACCAACCAACCAACCAACCAACCAACCAACCAACCAACCAACCAACCAACCAACCAACCAACCAACCAACCAACCAACCAACCAACCATCCAACCAACCAACCAACCAACCAACTGACCTCTGACGATCTCAATGACCTTCTTGAACTCATCAGAGATGTCCAGTTTGCAGGCGTCGAAAAACAAGATGACCCGGTCCGCGTGACTGGCGAACCATGCAATGACCTGGCGATGATGATGGTGATGATGGTGGTGGAGGTGAAGATGACGACGACGATGATGAAGACGACGATGATGAAGATGACGAAGATGACGTTAACAACAATAACACACACACACACACACACACACGCACGCACACACACACACAAACACACACACAAACACACAGACGTGTTGATGCGTGTGTTCTGTAAACACATTTTTCTCACAACGTCATCTCCCACGATCTAATCTTATTTTAAAAAAAATTTAAACTTCTTCCTCCCTCGATTGGTTTCATTGAAGAGAGAGAGAGAGAGACAGAGAGAGAGAGAGAGAGAGAGAGAGAGAGAGAGAGAGAGAGAGAGAGAGAGAGAGAGAGAAAGAGAGAGAGTGAAAGAAAGAGGAGATGGAGAGAGAGAGAGAGAGAAAATTTGTTGATAGATCTTAAAACCAAAAAAACTAGTTGGAAATTTCGTTCTTAACGAATTGGAGATATTGACAAATTATTGTTCAGTCGTAAGTGAGATGAAAAGTTTAACCATTTTGTGGATCATAATAATGATAATAATAAAAATAATAATGATAATAATAATGATGATGATAATAAGAATAATAATAATCATGGTTAAAATGAAATCATAATCATCATTGTTCTTCATTTGAAATGAAATAAATACAGCTCTAATAGGATAGTTATGAAAATTTTGATTCAGGCATTGTCCCGATCACAATATGATTCAATTCAAATCAATTCAATAATGAATTTATTCAGCAAAAAAGCTAGAAGACCCGAAGATATGACTTGTTGGGCCACCATAAAATTTGCACCAAAAGTTATAAATAGAAAAGAAATGTTTACATTTCACAATGAAATAATGATAGTTTTATAAATAAGAAAAAAAAATAAGATTAATTGAATTATTTAAGTATTAATAAACCATCTTAAAATTGAATAAATATAAAAGTATATAACGCGAAACAATCGCACTTACAGAGGACATAATATGATGATGGTATCACACTGCTAATTAAACTTTGGCGAAAAGATTCGGTCCAGCCAATTTTAATTAAAGACAAATTGAAGTAATTAAATGAGGATAATAATGATAATAATAATAATGATGATGATGATGATAATGATAATAATAATGATGGTGATAGCGATAATAATAACTATGGCAATAGTATAAAAGTTTCTCTAAATTCTTCAAATACTTGGCATATTAAAAAACCGAACAAATTTACAGATTCAATTTAAAAATAATTATTAATAAGTACTATTATTATTATTTTTATTATTATTATTATTATAATGAATATTGTATTATTCTGTATGTTTTATGATATTTGATTGAATAAAAAAGTGTTCCCATTATTATTATTATTATTTTTATTATTATTGTTATTAGTTATTATTATTTTAAGAGTGGAGATTTCACTTTAAATAAACGAACTAAATTAAATGCCGCCAAAGACAACGATTATACATCCTCTAATTTTGCCTGTGTATTTCTTCTTTGCTAGGTACTTCAGTGCTACAATACCATTGCAAAATAACATCAAAATAGCTCAAAACATGATACCTCAGTCAAGTCGTCAGACCTATTCGGACAAGAATACCTCTGCATTCGAAGCCGGTAAGCTTGCGTCACAAGTAACAAGCCCTCTACCGCTATACTGCCACAGTACAACATCCGAATAAGACAAATACAATTAAGGGTTAAAGGTCAAAGGTCAATCTATCTTTAAAGTCGTAGGTCGTGTAAGTACCAAAATAAGGTGACCCATCAGAACTTAAAACAGCTCCAAAATTTCGCGACGAAATCTCTGCCGTGAATAGCTTACATTCGGAGATAACTACTATTTCAACATAAAACAATCAATCAATCGATCGATCGATCGATCGACCGACCGACCGACCGACCGACCGACCGACCGACCGACCGACCGATCGATCGATCGATCGATCGATCAATCAATCAATCAATCAATCAATCAATCAATCAATCAATCAATCAATCAATCAATCAATCAACCAATCAATTAGCTTATAAAGCGCTATTTCCGCGATGTTCAACAGCGCTCCTCAATGAATTTTGAAAACGGATGGGTCATGAGATCCGCTCTGAACTTCGTAAGTGATGGAGAAGTAGTCAGAGAAGTAGGTAGAGAGTTCCAGAGAGAAGAGAAGAACAACAGCAGCAAGACGGATATCAAATATATGAGGATAAATATCTTCAATACTCACGCTTCAGTTCGATGTTAATACTGTTGACCAACGATACGCTACAAAACGGTTCTTAATACTACCATTAATATTACGTTACAAACAGTTCTTGTTAGTAATTACTATTAGGCTGCTAAACAGTTCTAAATATTGTTCTTAATATGGTGTCATGGTCCCTCACCTATTTTTTTTTCTTCCTACATTTCGAAATCGTCTGAAGGGATTCGCGATAAGCCCTGGCAAAAGACCAGGTACACCAGCATACAACACATCAGGGTTCGAATTAATGGGGGGGTTGGGGGGTTGGTTTTACCCCCCTATCTCTAAAATAAGACCCTTCACCATTCATTTAATTTTAATGTTGGGAGTCAAATTTTGACCCCGTACATTCAAAACTTCACCCGCCAATCCTTATGACCCCCTTACTTTTTTTTCACAATTCGAACACTTCAACACATACAAGGCATACAACACATACAAGGCATACAACACATACAAGGTATACAACACATACAAGGCATACAACACATACAACACATAAAAGGCATACAACACATAAAACACACGCGAGTATGTTTGCAATCGTACGACCTCGTGTAAATATGGCGCTGAGAACAATCTTGTGACAATAGGGAACAACAAATTTTTGAAAAATGGCGTCAAAATAATGGCGCTATTTTGTCTGTGAACCCCCAAATATCACAGTTGTATATTCGTTATTTATTTATTTATAAATTAATTAATTAATATTAATCATTATTATTTATTTATTATTTAATAATTTATTTATTCATTATTCAATAATTTATTTATTATTCATAAATTTATTTATTTATTCATTATTCAATAATTTATTTATTATTCATAAATTTATTTATTTATTCATTATTCAATAATTTATTTATTTATTTATTCATTATTCAATAATTTATTCATTTATTCATTATTCAATAATTTATTTATTATTTAATAATTTATTTATTCAGTATTCAATAATTTATTCATTATTCAATAATTTATTTATTCACTCATCATTCAGTAAATAATTTATTCATTTACATCAGTTATAACGCGGTACTACTCGAGCAATGCAAAGAGAACAGTAGGTACCTCAGTGAAGTCATAGCCACGCTGCACTTTGTGGTGCTTCATGCCGGCTGCCACACCCGGCGTGTCGATGAAGACCACGTTCTCCAATACTGGAGATGGGACCGTGGACATCTGCAGGCGGTTCAGAAAGGCGTTCCCGAATCTAGGGAAGTTAATAATAATGGGAACTCTTTTATTTTTTCCAAAAAAAGGGGCGAAATAAATATTCAATGAAATAAAATAAAATAAGATGAATTAAAAAGAGAAAGTAGTCTACGATGCTCGCCATTATAGATATAAAATGCGTACAACGAGAAATGTAATCAGTCTTAATATAGTTATTATACATTTGAATGTCTGTCGCAATAGATGGCGTATGATGATGATATTACTGAATTAGTAATTAATAATAATAATAATATAAACATTTATGAAGCGCCCCTTTGCACAGCTGCTTCAGAGGTACCCGGAGCCCCTGTTAAAAAGATGAGTCTTTAACCCCTTTTTGAAAGTTAATAATGCTCGTTTATTATGGAAAAACAATAAATTTGTTACACAATGGGGCATTCCGAGAACTGAAAAATGTTCTTTACAAACCATCTTTAAAATTTTTTCTTTACAAATTTTTTTGTACAGTTGTTCTTTACTTTTACAATTTTTAATTGCAATTCTTCTTTACTATTCTTTTTTACAGTTCTTGTTCATTCATCTTTACGATTTTTCTTTACAATTCATCTTTACAATTCATCAATCAATCAATCAATCAATCAATCAATCAATCAACCAACCAACCAACCAATCAATCAATCAATCAATCAATCAATCAATCAATCAATCAATCAATCAATCAATCAATCAATCAATCAATCAATCAATCAATCAATCAATCAATCAATCAATCAATCAATCAATCAATCAATCAATCAATCAATCAATCAATCAATCAATCAATCAATCAATCAATCAATCAATCAATCAATCAATCAATCAATCAATCAATCAATCAATCAATCAATCAATCAATCAATCAATCAATCAATCAATCAACCAACCAATCAATCAATCAATCAATCAATCAATCAATCAATCAATCAATCAACCATTCAGTCGACAAACTTTGCCAGTTGTCCATAGGGCAAGGACTTATCAGACACCAGAGCATTCCCAGGTATAATCGACTCGGTCGGCCCGTCGGATATAATCGTGAAGTTGTCGGTTGTCGGTTCTGGACCGATTCTCATACCGGGGTAATCCTGATAACGATAGTATTGATCGCGATGAGATGATGACGACGATGATGATTGTGTGAGGATAATTAACCGAAAATGACGACCCAAACCTGACCTGTTCAATGATAGACCTAATAAAGGTTGTCTTGCCAGTAGAATACTGGCCAATTAGAAGAATCATGGGTTTGGCACTGAAATCCGAATCTTCGATCCGAAAGGAATGGAAGTGGTGGAAACTTGTGTACTGCTCCAACGGTGCCAGCTTCTCCTTGTACATCCTCTGCAAGTGGTCGGCCAACAATTTCCGGTTCGTCGGACTGAGATGGTGGTCGTTGAGGTTGGAGTGGGGACGCTTCGGTAGCCAGGAAAACATTTTGTCGTCGTTGGTGGTGTGGCTGGTGGTGGTGAGATGCTGTTTTTGTCGTTGTTGTTTTTGTCGTTGTTGTTGTTGTTGATGCTGTTGTTGCTGATAACACAAATTTTTTAAGAGTCCCTGTTGTAAACTTGTAAACTAAGGCGATGACGTGATGATGACGCTGAAAATGATTCAAAGTCCTTTAGCGATAATAGCGAGATGGAATTTAATTCAGAAGAGATATTATAACGGGGGTTAAATAATTAGCAGATTGAAGAGAGTTCGGCAATTAGAGAAAGAATTCAACTGATCTCAAGCCATTAAATTTTATTTCAGGCATTTATTTATACAACGCATACAAACGCATGCTGCACGCACGCACACACATACACAAACATACATAGGATACACTCTTTCTTTCTCTCTCTTTCTTTCTCTCTATCTCTCTTTTTCTCTCTCTTTCTCTCTCTCTCCCTCTCCCTCTTTCTCTCTCCCTCTCTCTCTCTCTCTCTTATATTACGTAATGTAATATAATCCTGATGATGACAATTCGAAAGTAGTACTAATATTAATGGAATTTGAAGATTTTATAAAATCCTTCAAACTTTTACATGCCTCTTACTCTAAATAAATGATTGAATGAACGAAGGAATGAACAAACGAATAAACAAACGAACGAATGAACAAACAAACAAACGAACGAATGAACAAACAAACAAACGAACGAATGAACGAACGAATGAACGAACGAATAAACGAACGAAGAAAGGAATGAATGAAACAACGAGGGAATTTGATTTTTAATAATTCCTTTCAAAAATGAACAAAAAAGAAACTAATAAATGCTAAACCATCACTCTGAGGGTAAAAAATATTTATCAATTCATTATTATTATAATTATTAGAACATTTAAAAAGCGTCAATTAAATCAATTTTTCGAAGGCGCTAAAATTCATGTATAGACCCACGTGGGTACACTTCGACACAAATAAAAAATTAAACATACACGAACACTTTGTCGTACCAACTTTGAATCTTATTAAATGAAAAATGCGAATAGAATATTTAAGAATATCAATGAAATAATAAGAATTAAAATACTAATAATTAATATGCTGAAGTATTAATTAATTAGCTTCATTTTTATTATCATCTTTGTATTGCAGCGGTTTTCAAAATTAAGAGCGGTCGTGGAAACTACATAATGGACATTTATGATGTTAATTAAGATGGTTGTAAAGATCTATCTAACATAGAATTAGATTCATTTTAATGAACAACCCACGTGACAAACTTTGACCTGATTGATTTCTCGGTTCCTATATATAAGATCCGGAGTAGTGGATGTCTCAAAACGTGGTTATCAAGCATCTATCTATCTAGCTATCTATCATTAAAAAATTAATCAACAATTTAATCTATTTTTAAGCTGAATTATTTACTGAATTCGTCGGTTTTATTTGTTATATTAAAATTTGATAATCAGCTCGAATTTTATCAAACACGTCCAATAAAGAAGGAAGAATGATGATTCAAAAAAATTGCAGAATGGAGAACATCTTGAGTGAAAAGACCAAACTCCTGCCGGTAAATAACTTTTCTTATATTTTTAAGATTTTTTTAATATATTGAAATGCCGTTGCAATATAGATCATCCTTTTAAAATTTTCTGTCATAATAACTCTTATTGAATGATATAATGAAGCAGCTATATTTGAAACTTATTTTAATTTAATGCAGAAACACAGCGTGAAATATTCGGCAGCCTATCCAAGATTGGCCTCAACCAACTTCAGAGAAAGTTCAACATCACTCAGCCTTTCCTCACCGACTTCAATCATGAAGCCAGATTTAGATTATACAATCGCAGATCTGGAGGCGGTAGATTCAACGGTGGAAGTGGTGGAAAAAAAGAAAAAGAATGAAAATGAAAAAAAGTTTGAGAGTGAGGAACATAAAGAGAGAAAAAAGCAGTGTTCACTTGAAGCATATAAGCCAACGTGGGCATAAATGTTTCTGGTAATAGGAGCGTTGTTTGCGCCGATAAATCGTGGTTTTTCTACCGGTTATACATCTCCGAGCGTTACGAAATTTGTTAACAACGGTATTTTGAATGTGGCAACGGGTGACGTATCGTTGTATGGCAGTTTGGTTTTCTTTGGTGGGATGGTTGGATGTTTAATTGCAGGACCAGCGATGGACAAGTGGGGAAGGAAGGATGTTTTGTTTGGATGTGCAATCCCTCAAGCACTTGGCTGGCTGCTAATCGCAATATTCGGCGATTACTGGCTAGCCGTTATAACGAGTAGGTTCTTCACTGGCGTCGGCAGTGCGATGGTGTATTCAGCCTACGGAACCTACATTGCAGAAACAGTGGACAGTAGACGCCGTGGTATGATGTGTGGCGTCTGCGAGCTGTGCATATCTATGGGCACCACGGCCGCATACTTTCTCGGAATCTACTTGAACAACAGATATTTGGCTTTGGTAGGGGCCGCATTGACTCTGGCTCTCATGCTCGGAATGTTTTCTCAGAATGAAACACCACGTTGGCTGGTTGGAAAGGGCTATCTGAAAGAAGCTTTCAGAGTTTTGAACTTATTAAGAGAAGGACAATCAGAAAGTGACGTCAACAATGAAATGGACAAAATTGTTGCGAGGGTTTGTTTTAATTTGTTGTTTTATATATGAATTAATTGCTGTACAAAATTACACTTTATGTTTGCTAAAAATAATTTTTAAAGAAAATGAATGAAATTTTTAAATTTTAATTTCAGCACGATGAGGTTCAAAGCTTCAACAAAAAAATGAGATCGGAATGTTTGGAAATTCTTCACGAGCAGCAGAAAGAACAAGAAGCAAAACAAAAAGAGAAAAAAGAATTGAAGGGAGAAATAGAGTCAACTCCGACAGAGCCATTGGAACGGGTGACATCAACGAAACAATGCAACGTCTACGTACATGCGAGGATCCTCTTTAAAAAGTTGAAACGTGTTCAGCGTCAACTTATCATCTGCCTGCCTATGATGCTCCTGCAGGGTTTGTGCGGTCAGACAGCAGTCAGTGCTTTCATGAAGTCCATCTTCAAATTTTCGAACATGGACGACAGATCGGCAGAGTACGCTTCAGTTTATGTCGGCTGTTTGAGAATCGTAACAACTGTCATTGCCAGTTTCACTGTTGACAGATTGGGACGAAGGCTGTTGTTGATTGTTGGAGGGACTGGTCAGGCCGTCAGTTTGATTGCCATGGGATGGGCCTTTCATATCGCAAAAATGAACAGCAGTGCGTTGTTGGCAGAAACTAGTTTGAACGTGACAAACTTTTTGAACTCGTCATCTTTATTGAACGTGTCCTCCTTAGCAGTAGCATCACCAGAGACGCCACCAACCATCGTCTTGAATCCCGTCCCGACCAGTCTGCTCTTTGCTGGAATTTGTTGCTACCTGGCCTGCTACAGTTTTGGATGGGGCACCGTTCCATCGATCATATTATCGGAGATGTACCCTCAGACGATAAGAGCCGTAGCATCGAGTGCTTCGACATTCATCGGATTACTAGCCGGTTCACTAACGATATTATTTTTCCATCCTCTTGTCACTGCTCTTGGCGAGTCAGGCGCATTCTATTTATTTGCAGTCGATTGCCTAGCAGGAGCCCTCTACTCCTATTTCATCCTTCCTGAAACAAAATCGAAGAGCCTGGAAAGTGTCGAAGAATCAATTTCGAACCGAACCGACGAACCGACCGATACCTCAGCTAAGGAACTGGCTGTCAAATATTCTTTCATCGGTGATACGGAAAGAGAAAGCATGAAGTTATTAGCTTACAGCGATGCAAGGGATAGAAAATGCTATGAAACTTGTTTCGACATTCCGAAATCATACACACATAAATGAATACCTTACACATCATACCAGCGTTCATTAGCATACTATTGGTCTTGCCTTCATTCTCATTGTCTCTTGTTTTCATCAGAATTTGCCTTAATTTGCTGTAAATATTAACGAATCATGTAGTTGTATATTTATTATTCGTATATAAATATTTATATATATAAGAATGTATTTATATATATGTGTATATATTTAATTTGAAGCTATTTTGAAGTTACTTATTTACATTTGTTATATTTATAAGTTTTTTCCATTATAGATTAACTGATCATTACGACTGATTAATTGAAATTTTTTTTATATTGCTATTGTTACTACTCGCGTGTTATTGATGTCAAGAGACATTTCCATCAAATTTGATGATCAATAAAGAAAGGATGTTACAACAAAATCTTGTGTTTAAATTTGGAAACATCTTATAACAGGGGTGGGTAAACTTTTTGCTGTGAGGGCCGCATTGAGAATGATTTTACCTCTGAAGGGCCGCATGAGTACTTAAATAGCAAATATTTTCGACCCGGGGGAAAATTTTTTTTAAGATTTGTGGCTCCTTTTTTTGGTCATAATGTCTGGCAGACAAGGCCTCGCGGGCCGCTGTAATATGCAGTATAATATAGGATCAATAAATTAACATGAAACTGAAAATAAATGATTGGACGTATAAATGAACAAATAAAGAAACAATAAAATTAAAAAATAAATACTAAAATAAATAAAAAATAAATACGTCACTGGCCAAGGTGGTTGTGGTGATAGAGATGTAGATAACGATGTTGTTTTTGATTGATTTAAATGAGCCTACCAACCGATCATCACTTTCAACATTTTAGAATCCTTGGAGAGTTAGAGACGAGGCGAACATGGAAGAAGAACACCTTCGAAGATTTAAGAACGAAATATTCTGAAGATTTGTTATTGATTCATTGTCGTCCAGATCAGAGGAAACTTATTTCATTATTAAAATTAAATTAATTTAAATTCCAAATACTACCAGCAGGGTATTACAATCGAACCGAAAGCAAGCTGGAAATAAATTTTATGACGGCCCAACCCCCAAACTGGCGAAGGTTCAAACTGTGACCAAAAATTCATGTCCAACAGCAATTTCAAATTTTTTCAATTTCACGACAACCATTTATTTTCATGGCCCCCTGTAGAAGTGACGATACTTTAAAACCTCGCCATCGCCCATACTAATTTCTGGCCGCGATTAACTGGCAAGTTAAGCAATAATTGACACGAACAATAAAACACTTATGATTGCTTTATTTGATTGTTATTCTCATTATCGCGGTAGTTTTGAGGGGTAGAGAGGCGTTGAGGGATCGCCATTGTACTGACACCCAAGTCAAAATGTAGCGTAATTTTGTCTTTATTGTCTTTTGTCTGTTGAACATCGCGGAAATAGCGCTTTATAAACTAGTTTTTGATTGATTGATTAAGTGAGTGATTAATTGATTGGTTGATTGATTGATCGATTGATTGATTGATTGAGTGATTGATTGAGTGATTGATTGAGTGATGTTCCAATACACGCGATTTATAAATAACGATTTCGAGAGTAGTTTTTCATTCATTTATTTCTACGGAGACAAGATGCACTGAAGAAATAAAAACACGAACACACACACGCACACATACACACACAGACACAGACACACACAGACACACACGCACACACACGCACAAACACACATAAGCGTCTGTTTGTTGTATTCATTATATTTATTTATTTATTTCTTATACATACACAATACATGCTAAAAATATGTAAATGGTTACATTATATGTATTGTATATATCGATTATATTTAAATTATCGACCTTATTCTATGTCGTCACCACTATTATTATTATTATTATTATTATTATTATCATTATCATCATCAACATTATCTAAACTATCATCATTAACAAGAGGCAAGAGAAATAATAAAAACGATAATAAAAATAAGGATCGTCATCAAACACTCCATTGATGAAGATGATGATGATGATTGTTGTTGTTGATGTTGACGATGATGATGATGTTGTTGTTGCTTCCACTTGTTGTTGTTGATGTTGTTGTTGATGTTGC
The DNA here is from genome assembly GCF_000326865.2 of Helobdella robusta. NCBI lineage: Eukaryota > Metazoa > Annelida > Clitellata > Rhynchobdellida > Glossiphoniidae > Helobdella > Helobdella robusta. The sequence continues at coordinate 260,535 of NW_008705557.1, forward strand.
TTGGTAAGTTTCTACAAGGTCTGTTTAATTGAGCTGAAAAATGTGATAAAAATTAATTAATTAATTAATTTCGTCATCACTATCACTACCATCATTAATTAATTCTAATTAACTTTTATCAACCTTTTAAAATAGTAATCACCATTTTATTCATTCCATTACGTGACGTTTTGGTTCGAATACTGTCTTGACGAAACTCTAAAACTGACATACCTAAGGGGTGGGCAAACTTTTTGTTGTGAGGGCCGCATCGAGAACTATTCTACCTATGAAGGGCCGCATATGTTATTAAATAGCAAATTTTTTCGACCGGGGGAGAATTTTTTAAAGGTTTGTGGCTCTTTTTTGGGTCATAATGTTTGTCTGACAACCTTTTTTGGTGAACAATTTGTCCATCCCAGCTATACACCATACATTTATACCGCTGTGCTTGCTCGTACATACAATACATCACAAAGAGGTAGGCAGTGTTTGTA
>NW_008705557.1:263766-265764 GCF_000326865.2 Helobdella robusta
TGTATAATAACTATATTAAGACTGATTACATTTCTCGTTGTACGCATTTTATATCTATAATGGCGAGCATCGTAGACTACTTTCTCTTTTTAATTCATCTTATTTTATTTTATTTTATTTCATTGAATATTTATTTAGACGCCTTAGACGCCACTTTGATGACATAGATGAAACTCTAATACATTTATCTTCTAAATATTTCGGAGCCAGACCTTTCAAACTTTCAAATACCATTACACCCAACTTGAACATGATTCTTCTTTTAACATGCAGCCAATGAAACTCCTTTAGGATTGGTGATGCACGATCAAATTTTAATTTGAGGCATATCATTCTAACAGCCTGGTTCTGAACCATCTGAAGTTTAAACAACAGTTTATCAGCTATACCACACAGAAGAATGTTACAATAATCCAATCTAGAGTTGACGAAAGTATGTACTAATAATAATCTCATTGCATCTCTATCAACAGATTTTGTAACTTGGCGTAACTGATGTAGTTGGGACATATAATTTTTAACCCATAGACTGACTTGTGGACCCATTGCCATACAAAAGTCCATCACAATTCCCAAATTGGTGACCGTTTTACTGAAACTTATATCAGTCATACTTGAGGCACCCCTGACGTAAGTTTTATTGGTCCTGAGAGACCACCTGAGTAAGAAATCTGCTGAGTCCGACCAGTAAGAAATGATTCGAACCACGTTAACGCAATCTTATTTAAACCATAACAATATTTCAGTCTGTCTGTTCACAGTATCGAACGCCGAACTCATGTCCAGGAATGTCAACAAAGTTACTTTTTGTACACTAACTGCTGAATAAACATAAGAGAATATATCCGATAGAGCTGTTTCGGTCGAATGAAACCTTCTATGCCCAGATTGATGCATAGGCCAAATACCATTTTAAATTTTTATAGGGTTATTCAAAACTAACTCAACAGAACGTTCTATAACCTTAAAAACAAAAGACAAATTTGACACCGGCCTATAGTTTATCAGATCTGATTAATCTATTCCTGACTTCTTTAGAATTGGCGTGACAATTACATGCTTGCAAACCTGTGGCATTACACCCTTCGTTAAGCACATGTTGATTATGTCCGTTAAGTAGACAATAAAACCGACAGCATATTCTTTGAATACATGCGTCGGTATTGGGTCTAGTGAGCATGACTTCGTAGGTGACGAATTAACAACTTTAGATATCTGTTCTTCAGTCAAGACTGGAAACGATTCGAATGGAAACATAATATTTTTGGTATTAGTGAAAATAACTGGAGAATTTTGTCAACTTTCTGGTCACTTTTAATTTGTCAGCAAAAAATTTCTCAAAATCATCGGCGCTCTGCATTGAACCAACTTCATTCTCAACACCTGTCTCATTTCCTAATAATTTATTAATCGCTTGCCATAAGTACTTGGAATTATTTTTGAAGGGACATATTTTCGCGAACCAGGAACTCCTTCGTTTCGCTGAGTAAAAAATATTTCATTGTTTCATTGCCAGTACCCAATCAACTTTATCATCATAACAACCAGTGTAGTTCTGAGTCTTCCTTCTTTCTCGACACATTTGCTTAGCCTTTTTGCAGTCACGGCATGTATGTATGTATGTACGTACGTACGTACATACACACACATACACACACACACACACATATACATACATACATACATACATACATACATACATACATACATACATACATACATACATACATACATACATACATACATACATACATACATACATACATACATACATACATACATACATACATACATACATACATACACACATACATACATACATACATACATACATACATACACACATACATACATACATACATACACACACACATACATACATACATACATACATACATACATACATACATACATACATACATACATACATACATACATATATACATACATACATACATACATACATACATACATACAAACAAACATACATACATAATT
>NW_008705557.1:265889-274429 GCF_000326865.2 Helobdella robusta
TTTTTAAAATTTTGAAAAATAGAAAATATCATTATTATCATAAATACTAATATTATGATTATTATTATCATAAATATTATTATTATTATCATTATTATTATTAAAAGTAATAATATCATTTGTATAGCGCTTTTTACAAATAAAATGTATTCATGCATGTCGGTATGTCCGAAAAAGGGAGATATTCTGAGAGCAAGAAGGGATAATTGAGAAAGAGGCAGAATGAATCATAAAGACAGACGGACAAGCAATCAGACAGACAGAAAGATACAGACAGGCAGGCAATCAGACAGAGAAACAGACAGATAGATAGGCAATCAGACAGAGAAATAGACAGACGGACAGGCAAACAGACAGACAGAAAGATACAGACAGACAGAGCGAATGAGGCAGACAAATTAGGAGAGTCGGTGTAGGAAAAACTTACAACGATAACAAGAGAACAAATGTTAGGAGAGAAATCTATGGAGAGATGAAATCGTTTGTATACATATAAAAAGAAAAATTGAAAGATTGATTTAGAGTGAAAGTTGGAGAAAGAGAGAGAGAGAAAGAGAGGCAGACAGGCAGACAAACAGGCAGACAGACAGGCAGACAGACAGACAGACAGAAAGACAGACAGACAGACAGACGTAATAGACAAAGCGAAGAATGAACTTTAATAAAATATTCAGCGACTTGTAATGATTAAACACCGCTAAAGAAAAATTATAGAAGGAAGTTCTTTTACACAGCAAATTATTATTATTATTATTATGAATAATAATAAAAATAATAACAATATCATCATCATCATCTCATCATCATCATCATCATCATCATCATCATCATCATCATCATCATCAGGAGAACCAGCGACGCTTTCACTATTCAATAATAAATTAATGAATTTTTTAGTAACGCCTTACGGAAGGAAGGGTCAAAGGTGATGATGATGATGATGACCATGATGATGACGGCGATGATGATGATGATGATGATGACAAAGATGGAAAGATAATGTGATGATGAAATAGTGATAATTATGTTAATTTTGTTGACGATGAAAACCAGCACGAATACATACACACATACACATAAACACACAAATATACAACGATGATGACGACCACACACACGCACACACACACATACACAGATGTGCACACACACGCATACACACACAGATGTACACAGACACGCACGCGCACACACATACCCACATAAACACACAAATACAACGACGATCACACACACAGATGTACACACACACACACACACACACACACACACACACACACACACACACACACACGCACACAGACAACAAACCATCCGTTATCGTAATGCGAAACGACTTTGTAATAATTCTTCTCCCAGTGTTTACTTTTGCACGTGAACCTCCCCAATCTGGGAACGGACAAGCTGCCATTGATCAGGGTGACCTCGGCAGACCAGCCGTCGGGGTCAAAATGCTTCCACTTGTTCGTTGACTCCAGTAGAAATATACATTCGTTTACAGCCGTTGGAAGCAGATCTACTTACGGCGAATGAAAATAAGTGAAGGGACGGATTGATGGAGTGAAGGAGTGAATCCGGAAAGGAATGAGTGAAAGAGTGAGTGAGTGAGTGAGTGAGCAAATGAGTGAGTGAGCAAATGAGTGAGTGAGCAAATGAGTGAGTGAGGGAGTGAGGGAGGGAGTGAGGGAGTGAGTGAGCAAATGAGTGAGTTATTATTAAGTAGTAGTATTATCATACTTATACATAATCATACACCCCACCATTTAATAATACCATTCCATATAATACAATATACAAATAATACAAATAATAATAATTCATAATTAATATTTCATAATTATTATTTAATAATTATAATTCATAATAAATTTTATAAAAAAATGTCCTTACGGCACGAGCCACACGTTTTAGTACAGAGCTTGGTGAGGTGCGATTTTGAAGCCATCGTACATGTGTCTAGCTCTTTGTCGCCCAGCCAGCTACTGCATTTCAACGATTTGTCGAAACATACTCCACTCTCTATAATTATGGGGAAGGTAATTATGATTATAATTATGATTTTTTAATTATTCTGTTATTTTCTCTTTTTTTCTCTCTCTCTATCTCTTTCTCTCTTTCCTTCTCTTTTTCCTTCTCTCTTTCTCTCTCTCTTTCTCTCTCTCTCTCTCGCCCAGCAAACTACTACATTTCAACGATTTCATTCATTAATACTCCGCTTTCTGGCAAGGATAATTATTATCATAATTTTAATTATTTTATTATTTTCAATCTCCCTCTCTCTCTTTCTACCTCTCTCTTTCTTTCTCTCTCTCTCTCTCTTTCTCTCTCTCTCTCTCTCTCTGTCACCCGTCAAATAAATTAAACGTCAACACGATGTTAAAAAATGCACCGATAATCATCACAACGAAAATGATGATGAGGATGATGATGATGAGGATGATGATGATGATAACGACCGTGACGACGATGATGATGATGATGATGACGATGATTATGGTGGTGACGATTATGGCGACGACAATGGCCACCAACTGACCGCTTCTGGTATTGATAATTTTAGCGAAGTTATTAACTCTCCCATCTAGTATATCGACAATAATTGGATTGAAGTAGAGATACATTTCTAGCTCCTTCACCGATGTTTCTCTGTATCTCTGAGTGAGTGAATGAATGGATGGATTGATGGATTGATGGATGGATGAATGAATGAGTGAGTGAATGAATGAGTGAGTGATTGGATGAATGAATGAATGAATAATCTCAGAAATATTTCTTAGTAGCACAAGTAGCAGTCCGTTTTCGTTTCAATATTAATGATTTGTAAATGTACGAACGGATGTACAAAAGAACGAAAGAACGCACGAATAAATGAATGAATAAATGAATGAATGAATGACAAAACGAATGAATAATTAGCATAATAATTACAAAAATATATCTAGGTAGGAGCCCATCTTCCCCGGCCACGATGAACGAGTGGGCGGAGTCAGTCCAATTGGCCCAACAGCGTAACTCCACCACTAAAAAATTAGCATTCTATGAATAAATTATGTTAATTAGGTAGATAAATTATGTTGTAGACAGTGTGTGTTAAATTCTAAGTAAGTTTTATGATTATGCGATGAAGTTATTGCAACATATGAAGAAATTGTTATTTGTCTATTATAGATTATAGGATGGTATCATGAATAAATTATGTTAATTTGAACAAATACTGTTTTATGAATAAATTATGTTAATTAAAAAAATACGTAAATTTAGAAAATTTTCACTTGCACGTAACCAAAATAATTTAAAACAATCAATGGTAACGAATTGTCATTGACGATAAATGAATGAATGAAGGAATGAATGAACGAACGAACGAACGAATGAATGAATGAACGAACGAACGAACGAACGAATGAATGAATGAATAACCTTTTTTCTTATTCTGAAAAGGATTACAAATCTGTTCGACGAACGTGAAGGTCATTCCGTCCCCGTAGATGCACTCTGACTCGAGGCGAGACGGGAGGGGGTGGTTTCGACACATCTAAAAATAGAATTTATAAATATTCATGTAAGTACATTAACATAAAATTAATATAATTTATCCATTTTAACACCTACCTTACGTTCACAACTTCAATAATTATTCAATTGCTCATTCAATCATCATATATATATATATATATATATATATATATATATATATATATATTCAACTTTTAGTTTATACATTCGTCCATTCCATTCTGTCAATCAATGATCCATTCATCCACTTACTTTTTCATCCATTCATTCATTCATTCATTCATTCATTCATTCATTCATTCATTCATTCATTCATTCATTCATTCATTCATTCATTCATTCATTTATTCATTCATTCATTCATTCATTCATTCATTCATTCATTCATTCATTCATTCATTCATTCATTCATTCCTGACTTTATCATAAAAACCATCAACAAATTCAAAATTCACATCATATTAATAATCATCATCATCATTGCCATCATCATCATCAGCATAGATCAACATTATGCACATGAATAAATTAACAACTAATTTGCATATTATAATTAGCCGGCTACCCCATTAACGCCATTGTAGTATATGGTCAGGTCGAACCCGCCAATGATAGGACACGGAGAATGCCTGGTCAGTCGTGGGGCTGGTAATTAACATAATGTATTGTAATTATCATGTTACAACAAATAAATTATAATTAAATTAACATAATTTATTACAAAGTTATTATTACCAATCCAGGGCCAAATATTTTTTCTCAGTAAGGACTCCGAACATATGTTCAGTTGGTTTGGCTGTCCTAAAAAAAATATTTCTTCATTCCTGATTTATTTATTTATTCATTCGTTCGTTCGTTCGTTCGTTCGTTCGTTCCCTCACTCACTCACTCACTCACTCACTCACTCACTCACTCACTCACTCACTCACTCACTCACTCACTCACTCACTCACTCACTCACTCACTCACTCACTCACTCACTCACTCACTCACTCATTCATTCATTCGTTCATTCACTCATACATTCATTCATTCATTATTCATTCATTCAACCCACCTTCATAGATTAATAGTAGATTTTCGTTTATCAGGACAAACTTAATACATACCATGTAAGACTGACTGCATTAGTAATATTAATAATAAGAATAACAACAATAATAATAATAATTATTATTATTATTATTAATTAATTAATAATAATAACAATAATAATATTGGGAACCTCCTTTTATTCTCCCACAAAAACATACATTGAAAATGCTAACAAAAGAGTTAAAACAATTCAATAAGGTGATAGGGTGACGATAGGAGTGGCGGTAGGCAGGTGCAGGGCGGTACAACATATTTAAATTAGCATTATCGGTTGTCTCTGTCACAATAAACTCAGTACGATGACCTTATAACAGAGTTTATCAATTCATCATTAAAAGAAATTGGCCATTGAACTTTAGATAAAAACAGACTGAAATTGTTATAAAAACCAACTAGAGATATCTCAAACGTATTAATAATTTTTTTTTATTATTATTATTATTTTTTAAAAATCAGGATCTGACAGACGCAGAAACTGTAACAACAGGCAAGGCAGTGAAACAAAATTAAACAAATAAGTGAGAAAATAAATAGAAAAAGTGAGGAAGAGAAATGATAAAACATGAAAAATCAAATATGTTAGAATAAAATAAATAATAATTGAGCAATGTTTGTAATTGTTATATAAATAGCAGCGTAACCTGTCTATTTAATATTTATTTCTTTTATATTGTCTTAAGGACTCCAGGTTGGTTTCATGGCACACAGTTAGTTCAAGAATTTCAATTTGATCATCAAGAAAAATGACTATATCGGGTGGCAGTGTGTTGAACAGCTACGATATTGGGTAGACCTCATTCGACTCCAAGTCTGCAAATATGAGGCAATTTTCAGGAGCGTATACTTTCAACCAACTGGTGATCACTGCCAATATTTTATTATGTCTTTCCGTATATCTTGTTAGCGCTGCTGTTTGTCTGACGGGAGCTGCAAAGAGGGCATAGAGAACTTGTTGTTTTGCCCAACTTAAATAGGTTAGTATTTGTTGGCAGTTGTTAAACCAAGTATTTCACTACAAACTTGTATAGGACTCCAGCAATATTTTGACCAGCGCAAGATGTAATTATGTTTTATGAATTTTTTTTATTTTATAAATTAGTGAGCCAATACAATCCAGCTGGAGAACATAATTTAAGTATGAGTCGATTCTTAACATATCCAGTTGGTTGAGAAACGACTTTAAGGAGCCTGATTTTGAAAGAGCACTTTTACAAAATCGATTGTTGATTATTTATAAAGACAACGAATCTCTTTGTTGTCGCTAGTTTTTAAAAAGTAACGGAGCTTTAGTTTCGAATTTTTTGTCGTATCTGTTAGCGAAATCACGTTGCCAGCAATTGGTGCAAATAGGTTCCTAATATTGGGCATCTTTTAATTGCTAGCTATGATATTTGGACATGCAGAGGCATTTGATTTGCTTTCAAGGAACAATTACTGTAATTTCGCCCTATGTTGGCGGATCCAAGTCTCCTCGAAATGCTGGAGCAGGGAGTGGAGAAATTTAGAATCCAGTTTGTGAGACGAAACATGGTGCGGTCGCCAGCCAGCGCTCAAGTTGTTTTCCAAGAAGTTGGTGGCTGTTTCTGTGTTGAAGAGAGGAGGTTGAGGTGTTGAAGTTGAAAAATGTTGTTGCATGTTTTCCAAAAATTTTTCATTAGTTGAGATAAACTGTTGTTGTTGTTGTCATTTTTAACACGTGGTTAATTTTTAATTTGGCTTTAATTTGTTTGCCCAGTGCGCATGTTGAGTTGGATGTTTGTTTGAGCCAGTTTCTTAAAGTTTTCAATTTTGTTTTTAAATGTCGAATATCTTGATTTGTGTGTCCGTCAGGTAGTGACTTCTTCTTTATGACGCCACAATTGGCAGCAAAATAGTTGTAGGTTATTTTTTGAAACCTGGTAGCAAAACTGTAAACATCTGTGACATCGTCTGGACATTTTAATTCTGATTGAAAAAATGAGTTAGCTTCGGACCATTGGGCAGTTTTATCCCGGTAGTGGTTTCGGAACTGTTGTTGTTGAAGTTGCTGACGTGTGTTGAAATGGCGCTTGGCCAGTGTCGTCACTGGCGTTTTCTCCAACCTCATGAGTTGCGGACTTGAGGGATTTATACATTTTACAAGATCTCCGATGCATTCTTAGTCCTTTTCAACCTTTGCAAGATTCACCACAACCACAAGTTACTTGAATTATCCGGTAATATATTATTATTGCTTGGCAGTAAATTTGGAGAAATATTAATAATACTGCTAGGTGTTGAATTTAAGTTTGAGTTTGAATGTACAGCTGTATAGCACCAGGTGTGTCTGTCAACAAACCTAAATTCCTTAAAACAATGCGGACATATTATCGCGAACAGAGAATTGAGAGGATTTAAAGTTAAAATTATAAAGATAAGTCTATTGAAATTGAAATATTCATTTTGAACCAAATTTCAAAACCACAGCCACACACAATCCTTATAATATATACAACGAAAATAAACTCTATATTGTTGTAAAAAGAGTTGGCTGCGTAAAAACGAATCTCTCGCGTTAAGTTGTACCCTTCTCTGCCCACTTATGTAATACTACCACTACTGATAATAATAATATATAATGTATCCCAATATATGGCATATGATGATGAAGATGAAATCACACTGCTAATTAAATTTTGGCAAGAATATTCGGTCCCTTCAATTTCAATTGAAGACAAATTGAAGGAATGGAATTATTATTATTATTATTATTATTATTATTATTATTATTAAATGAAAATTTATAAATCGCTTTTTAATAAAATCTCAAAAGCGGGATGATAATAATGATAATAATAATGAGATCAGTCTTTTATTTTCTAACTCCAAATACCGAATTTCAATAATGAAATAATTATAAAATCCTATTATTATTATTATTATTATTATTGTTGTTCTTATTATTATTATTAATAATCTAAAACGCTCGTCACTGAAAGGGAGTGCATTTAAAAATAAGTCTATTAATTTAGACACATATAAGTCTAATAATGATATTAATAATAAAAAATAATAATTGTAATAATAATAATAAATAATAATAATAATAATTAATATTAATAATAATTGGAATAATTGTAATAATGATAATAATAATAATCATAATAATAATAATAATAATTGGAATAACAATAATTGGAATAATAATAATAATTAACAATAGTAGTTAACAATAATAATAATAATAAATAAAAGCAGGCTAACTTCGGTTCATCATGCTTGACCAGATAAATGTTGTTATTATTACTATTAGCATAATTATTGTTATTATTATTATTACTATTATTATTATTATTATTATTATTATTGATACAAGTTCTTTTATGCATGTACGTATCATGGTAGCAGTAGTTCTGTTGGCGGTTGTACAAAATTTTGCTATAGGCTTTCTCCTCCTCCTCCTCTTCATCATCATCATCATCATCATTGTTATTATTGTTGTTGCTGCTGTTGTTGTTGCTGCTAACATATTCATTATTGTTGATAATATTATTGTTGTTTTCATTATTATTATTATTATTATTACAGGGTACTCTGTGCCTTAAAATCGAGACAATAACGCCCCGGCCAAACACGCTGAGGTGCACGATCGTCGACCAATCAGAGCTCGAGTTGGATTTGTAGGTCATTTGAGTGACCCAGATCGGGTTTTTTAGGTCACGTGATTGGGGGCGGCGGTGGTGATGATGATGATGGTGATTGCGTTTGGGGTCTTGATGACGATGACGGCGGAGATGATGGTGGTGATTATGATGATGATGTTTGGGCTCGGAGGCGTAATGCATCATCACCGTCAGGTCATTATTGCTATTATTATTATTATTATTGTTATTATTATTATTATTATTGTTGTTGTTATTATTATTTCTTTTATAATTTTTATTATTAATGCCCTGAACCAGTTAGAAAAT
>NW_008705557.1:276727-278180 GCF_000326865.2 Helobdella robusta
TTGTGATGATGATGATGATGATGACGAGGAAGATGATGGCGATGATGATGATGATGATTCTGAAATATGATTATGATAATGATGATGAATGCGATTATGATTGTAATGATGACGAGTATGATGATAATGATGACGGCGATGATGATGATGATGATGGCAATCGTTGAAATATGAAGTGTAAAAATATACAGCGCTATATAAACTCACTTCATGGCGTGACGTCATTTATTCATTATTGATGGTGGTCGGTGTTTTATAATGTGTGTGTGTGTGTGTTTGTATGTGTGAGTATGTGTGTGTGTATGTGTGTATGTTTGTATGTTTGTTTGTCTCTTGTTGGTTTAGTTTAATTGGTTGGTTGGATGTTTTTTTTTTGTTTGTTTGTATTATTAATTTCGTTATTATAATATTTATACAAAGTTTTTTCAAAAACGCATACAGATGTAATAAAAACCATACAAACAATCAAACAAACAGACAGACAAGCAAACAAACAAACCAACAAACAAACAAACAAACAAACAAACAAACAAATAAACAAACAAACAGATAGACAAACAAACAAACGAACAAACAACAGTCGTCGAATTTACAACGGCCAAATAAATTGAAAAAACATCATACAAATCCGTAGTTGATCAACATGTTTGTTTAAAAACACAGCAAAGATGAGAATGTTTTGAACATCTTCTTCCAGATTAATGCCGGCTTTAAGTCCAAACACTGGTAAAGTAGAAAGACATCCAAATGACCTTCACCCCTCCTCTGATGCAGTTCTGAATTGAATTCCAGTTCATAGTTCACGCCCCACTTGAACATTTCAACACAAACTTCAAAAATAATCTACTTGCTCGCGATCTTGTTCTATTGTAAAACTAAGTCGGTTGGTCGCAGAGCTTCGAGAAAATGCTGGTAAAAGACCATACTTTTTACAATATTCTATAAATTTAACCGAATGTTTGGCGTTAATATGTTTGTATTTCGTTTGAAACATACAAACATATTAATGCCAAACATTCTGTAAAGAATTTATAGAATATTGTAAAAATTATAGTCTTTTACCAACGTATTTATATATGTATACCTGTACACACGTGACCCATGCATAGAGAAACAGGCCCACACGTGTGAGTTTAACACGTGTGGGATAGCCATGTGAAATCATGTGAAATCAATAAAGCTGTGAAAGGGATTTCCTGCGAATCTACTTACATGGTCTTTGGTTAATAACGTCATCTCGTAAGCCGCATTAAACCACAATCGAATAATTTGTAAATTTAAATAAGTTATTGAATACTGGCAATATATTCATCTGTATGTCTTCAACTTCATCAACCGAAGCTAGAATTGACTGGCAGGGTTAGGTAGGTTGAGAAAAGTAGCAGACTATTATCGAAATAAGAACAGAGGAGTGTCTTTAAGCCATTTTGGTTTGTATTTGCATTTGATTATT
>NW_008705557.1:314908-322408 GCF_000326865.2 Helobdella robusta
CTACTACTACTACTACAACTACTACTCCTACTACCGCTACTACAACTACTACTAATAATAATAATAATAATAACTAATCGTTAGAAGCAAATGCAAAGAGATCTACGCATATAACATGCAGTATGTGTTTTCGTGTGTGTGTGTACGTGTACTGCGTGTGTGTGTGTGTTGTCGTCGTTGTTGCTAGCTCACAGACACTCATAGAATGAAAATAAAATGACCTATGACCTGTGACTGTATGACCTATGACTGTATGACCAACTTGGGTTGTTACGAAGGACTTCCATCCAAATTTATCTCTGTTTTAAACGGTCGAGTTTATCCAATAATGATAGTTTTTCGTAGCTCTAGTTTCCGGTTCAAGTGAGTTGAAGTATATATTTATTCATAGGAAATGTCGGTCGGATCTATGAAATTTCTAATCTTACTTATCTGAAGCATCTTATTTATGAGAAGCATCTTCATCTCGACGAATACTCGTTGCATCTTCACACACATCCACATCAAGTCAATAGATTGGGTGGACCATATCGCCTAATCTACCCCTCTAGGAATCCATTTCTCTTAGAAAAAAGTTTCATTCAATGGCCTAGTTTCACTATTCCATTTACAAATTTTAGGAATCTAATTAACTTACAATCATTACCAATATATTTACAGTTTTTACGAATTTAGAATCTTTACCGATTTATTTACAAATTTTACGAATCTAATCAACTTACAATTTTTACCGACATATTTACAACTTTTACGAATCTAATCAATTCAAACCTTCATCGATATATTTACAAATTTTACGAATCTAATCAATTCAAATCTTTACCGACATATTTACAACTTTTACGAATCTAATCAATTCAAACCTTTACCGATCTATTTAAAAATTTTACGAATCTAATCAATTCAAACCATTCCCGATATATTTACAATCACACGTATGTACAGACAAATTAGTTTGATGTCTTCTACATAATTTCTTGCACACAAAAAGCCAGTGCAGAGTTTGGATGAATAGACGGATGAATGGTGGAAGAAAAAGACTAAGAAGCCAGATATTAGTGGTAGATTACGGCATAGCAGTAGGTACCTATTTACCATTTTAAGGTTTCTTCTTTTTTCTCTCTCGTTCCTTATCCTTTCAAGACATTGGCCACCATCGACCACCCCAAAACCCGATCTTTAGCACTTTGTAGTAGTTGAAATGTGGTGATATTCAACCAGTGACCCAACAGACAGAAGTGTGAAGGTTGTTTAAAAGTTTATCAATTTTTTTTTTAAATTATCGACCAATTTGAATAGAAGTTAGTTCTTACAGGAAACTACCGGGTCTCTGGACTCTAAACGAAGATTAATTACTATTGCGTCAAGTTGATCGAGTGAGTGTGTGTGTGTATGGTGTGTGTGTGCGCGTGCGTGTGTGTATGTGAATTTTATTATAACATAAATATTACCATGCAGTGCATATGCTATCGTAATATTATCACAATTATTATACATATATTTACATATTAACGTATGTACTTATTTACGTAATAAAAATAATAATTATGTATTATATATATATATATATATTTATACATATATATATATATATATATATGTTGGTAAAGAGAAAAAAAAAATTTTTATATATATATATATATATATATATAAATATATATATATATATATATATATATTTATACATATATTTATACATATATATATATTTATATATATGTTGGTAAAGAGAAAAAAAAATATATATATATATATATATATATATATATATATATATATATATATATGACCTTTTGTCCTTGGCCTTCAGCATACAGGCCATGACCTCGAGTCTCGATAATTCGTGGCCTAACTGTGTTAGCAGGCCTTTGTCGTATAGCTGGGTGGGTATTATTTTAATTTAATTAGATTCATAAGATTTAAATTTAATTCTGATGATTAGCATTGGAGATGATGGATAATAATAAAAATAATAATAATAATAACAATCAATCTTCGTTTAGCGTCCAGAGATCCAGTTGCCCAAGGTAGGATGTTAATAATAATAATAACAATTAGAATAATAGAATAGTAAAAATAATAATAATAATGGGTTAATGAAAATAATAATAGAAATAAAAGAAAATCATGATGATGATGAAATGGTATGAAAAACTAAACTAAAGCAAATTTGCGACTTATCGTAAGTGTGGGTGTCTAATTTGAATAATAACAAAACTCTCTGGTTGCTTAAACTTCACAAACATTTTAACAATACGAAAACACCTTTTTTGTGCTGTGTAATGTGTATATGTATATATGTATGTATGTATATATATGTATATATGTAATGTGTATATAATATATGTAATATATATAATATATGTATATATATATATGTATAATATGTGTATATGTAATGTATCTATGTAATGTGTATATGCAATCTATATGTAATATATGTATATGTTATCTTAATATACATATATGTATATATATATATATATATACATATATATATATAACCTAAATATATAATGTAAACATATTATATGTATATTGTTTATGAATGTAATGTATATGTATAAAACACATAAAATAAAATTCATAAATGTATGTGCTATGCATACATGTGAACTCTGACCCCTATGTTCAGTTTATTTTAGAATGTACTTGCTAGCCTTTCTACTGCCATCACCATATTGCAGTCAAGAAAGTGAATTTTTCCACATTTATTAAATATTAAAATAATTAATAAATATCAAAAAATGAAAAAGATCATCAGATTAAAAAAATATTAAAATATATCACAGACACCTTGAGGTAAACGTCGAACCTAACTGGCTCTGGCAAATAGTCGACATCGGATTTGAATGCTTCATAGTTTGAAGTCATTGCAAAGATGGCTCTGTTGTATAAACTGTCTGGGACCCATTTCAGACGGCAGACGGTGGAAATCTCTCCTAGAGGACTGGACATGTCGTCTGTTACTATACCACTACACTACCTTACCTACACTAATCTGCCTTTAATTTAAACAACTCTACTTTTAGAACTACTAGTCAGTGTGACGTGTTAACTTTAAAACATGAGTTACTGTTGTATCTCTTAATTAAAGAAGATTATTATAACATGAAAATCTCTTGTGGTGTATTCACTGATCTAGGGTACAATTTTCCAACTGGTAATGCAACAAAGAGAGATGATAGATGAGTGAAACTCGACTTACTACTAACCTAATCTAAACTTACTAAATCAATGACTACACTAATTCTCAGATATAGCAAATTTGGATTTCAATTTCAATTCGTGTCAGTGTTAAGTTTAAAAAAATTTAAAAATAAATTCGCAGACTCAATCATTTATAAAACTAAATCATTAATTTGTTCATTTTGTTAAAATAAATTGCAGTTAAAATTTTTTCGAAGGAAAATAAACAATTGAAATGTTTTTCCGTAAAAAAATAATAGTACATTTAAAAAGTGAAGTTAGAACAGAAAGTGTAAAAGTTAATTTCAGTTTTAATGATGACCTAAAAACCTAAATTGATTATTATTATTTTTATAACTTTTTACGCTAAAATTTTATATTTCCTGCCAAATTAAATTAAAAATAAACAATCTTATTTATTTAAGTAGTTTATGAGCGTTTTTAAAGAGTTTTTTTTATTCGCTGCGTCTCTAAAATTACAGGCAAGATCTATGAAAACCTCATCTTTAACCATCAAATTCATACATTTTCCTCAAATGAATTCTACAAAGATTAAATTATAACGATTAAAAAAACATTTTAGATTAATTATCCTTAAATATAATCTAAGAAAACTTAATTATAATCACGTTAAATGACGAAATTAAAACTCACTCCTATTATTTCTATATAATTGCTCATTGCTTTGGGAGACGAGGAAGTTCAATTCAGCATCCGTGTTTGGAAGATTAAGACAAATTAGACTATTTCTCGCCAAATTATTCATAATTTTCCAGGAAATAAACGTTATTATAATAATATATTAGTTGATTAATTGATCGAAAAATCAAACATTTAGTCAATTTTTTGTCAAATTAACCATAATTTACTTGGAAATGAACGTTATTATGAGAATATATTAGTTAATTAAGTGATTAATTAACCAAGAAATCAAACAATTAATCTATTTTATTGTCAAATTAAACCTAATTTACTTCGAAATAAACGTTATTTAGTGAATATTAGCCGATTATTCGATTATTTATCAACCAATAATTTAAAATCACCTAATTAGTTGGACTAATTGGTTTGAGCTAATTAATTAAATTAATTGACATGACTCAACTTTGTCTTATTTAGATATATTACATTATAAATAATTTATATTTTCTGGTGTGTTTGTTAGATTAACTTTGCCTTCGATTAATTGGATTAATTAATTAATTCAATTAACTTATTATAATTATGTAGATTTTTTGGCCGCAGGGCAAATCAATTATAACATGTTACTCTCATTAAATTAAATAGAGTTGAGACGCAATTAGATACGTTACCTATAATTAATTTAATCATAATTAAAAAAATATATATGGATAATTGTATAATTATTATTATGTTAAAATGATAAGAATATGATAAAAATTAAGGAGGAAAAAACGAAATAATAATAAATTTAATAAATTATAAGATAAAAATATATAAAGAACACCATGTCTACAATTATTCACGACTGGAAAAAATGCGTCGAGTGGCTGGCGTACTACCAGCTGATACCTCCAGACCACAAGCTGCTGATCGCCACTGAAGTCGCTGCAAAAGATTTGGCGTTCTACCTGAGGGATGGTGTAGTCTTGTGTCAGCTGCTGAATAAAATACTCGATGGATCGGTGGACAATAAGGAGTTCAGTCAAAACCCCAAGATGTCTCAAGTGAGTTAGTTCTACGGACGCACACGCACACACACACGCACACACATACACGTATACTCCACACACAACACACGCACACACACATACACACACACATATATATACATATACAACTCCACATGCATACATACACACATATATACTCCACACACACACACACACACACACACACACACACACACAGACACACACATACTCAAACACACACAAAGACAGACTCGCCCACACTGAAACTGTCATACTTTTTTTCTTTTCTCTAACTCTCTCTCTCCCTTTTGTTCTATCTCACCTTTTATTCCATAATTATTTTAATTATTATTTCATCAAAATTATCACCACAGTTAGAATTATAATTAATTATGACCGTAATTATCTAAGTTTCTGTATATAGAAACGCAAAGGTCTTCGTACAGAAGTGCAATTCACTTTCTCGTTCATTCATTCATTCATTCATTCATTCATTCATTCATTCATTCATTCATTCATTCATTCATTCATTCACTCATTCGTAACTATAATATTAACAATTATAGCCATAATTATCATAATTATAATTAATTATAACCGTAATTATCTTAGTTTCTGTGTATGAGAAACGCCAAGGTCTTCGTACAGAAATGTAAATCCTTATTCGCTGTGAAAGACGAAGACCTCTTCAATCCGTCTGATCTATTTCACTCTATAGACTTCGAGAAGGTTCCATATGATTATTTGTTTTATTATTTGTAATAATAACAATTAATAATAATAATTATTAATAATAATAATTAATAATAATAATAAACAATAATAATAAATAATAATATTTGAGAAGATTTTTATCGACCGAAAAATTAAAAAAAAAATGAAGCCGGAAATAGTTCAAGATAGTGAAATGCATATAAATAAAAGATTAAAGATAAGAATAATAATAATAATAATTAATTATATTAATAATAATAAATAATAATGATTAATCATATTAATAATAATGAATAATAATAATTTTCGCTAGGTGGTTCACACACTGTCCGCTCTGTCTATCTCAGAGAAAGCCTCGAAAAACAAAATAAGGTAAATAATACAACTAATAGAAATAATAATAATAACAATTATTATTATTATTATTATTGTTGTTGTTATTATTATTATGCTTATCAAACATGTAGGCCGTTGGTATTGAATAGAACATCTAAGTACGATCTGAAAGACATGTCTGAAGCGTTAGTCAACATAATAATAATAATAATAATAATAATAATAATAATAATAATAATAACAATGATAATAATAATGATAATGATAATATCATCCTCATCTTCATTTCATCATCGTCAACATTTTCATAATAATAATATATCTATAATTATTTTCGTTATCATCATCATCATCACTACCACTACCAGAGTCTCCATAGATTCGGAGGAAATCACATCCAACAACAACCACAACAACAACAACAACAACAGCAACAATATCTATGAAAGCAACTTTAATATTGTAAACGAAAACATCATCAACAACAACAACAAGACAACTTTTAACATCGGTGGCGTCAGCAGTGACGACATCTACCACAACAGCCACAGCGACAACTTTGGTGACGATGATGACGCCGATATCTACCAAAATGTAAAAGATACTTCTGTATATGACGATCTCTGCTCTATTCGTAGGAGTCTGCAAGCCGCTGCGGTTGTTCATCAATTCATCCATTCATTCATTCATTTATTCATTCGTTCGTTCGTCCGTCCGTCCGTTCGTTTGTTCGTCTGTTCATTCATTTATTCATTCATTCATTTACTCACTCGTTCACTAATTCATTCACTCATTTATTCATTCGTTCGTCCATCCATTCATTCATTTTAGGAGAGCAAAGCGAAAACGAAGAAAGAAATGTGCATCGACGAACTCGTGGAGACGGAGAAGAAATACGTTGAGGCTTTGAGGATGATTAAACTGGTTCCTTCCTTTCTTCATTCATTCATTCATTCATTCATTCATTCATTCATTCATCCGTCGTTAATTTCATTAACTCACTCACTCCCTCACTCAGCAATTCATGATGCCCCTACAAAACGTCCTCTCCCCCGGTGACCATAAGATCATCTTTCACGGTATTGAGGTAATAATAAACACACAAACACACACACACCACACACACACACACACACTCACACACACACACAGAAAGAGAAAAAGAGAGAGAGAGAGGGAGAAAGAGAAAAACAAACACACACACACACACGCACTAACATACACACCACATACACGCACACACACACCACAGAGAGAGAGAGAGAGAAAGAGAGAGAGAAAGAGAAAGACAAACACACACACAGACACACAAACAAACAAAAATAATTCTTAGCGATTATGGCAAACTCATATTGACTTCGAATCGGCTCTGCGTCTGGCCACTACCACAACCACAGCGACCTACAACATCGCCGACTGCTTTATCGCCAACAAAGAAAAATTTTTGTTCTATGGGGAGTTTTGCTCCAATCTGACGGCTGGCCAAGAGGCTCTGGATAAATTGATGGAAACCAACTCGAATATTAGGAATAAAGTTTCTGTGAGTTGGTGTGTGTGTCTGTGTGTGTTTGTTTGTGTTGGTTTGTGTTTGTGTGCGTGTGTGTGT
>NW_008705557.1:325776-327876 GCF_000326865.2 Helobdella robusta
TAATAAATAATAAGATGATGATGATGATGACGATGTAAGGANCTGTGGCAATGTTTATGATGACGACGAAGATAATTATTACAGTTATTATTATTATAAATTACAATAAATTTTATTTATATTATAATAATTATCATGAATTATAATTAATTATATTTAATTATAATTAGAGATAATATCTGCCCGGAGCATGCTGTGAACGAACTCCACAACTTCACCATGGCAAGTTTTGGCCGACCATCCATCTGTGACGTCTGCCGGAAGTTGCTGAGGTCATCGTCATCATCATCATCATCATCGTTATCATCATCATCATCATCATCATCATCATCATCATCATCATCGTCGTCGTCATCATTATTATCATTATTTTTATTATTATTATTGCTTACAGGGGCGTGTTTTACCAGGGGTACAGGTGTAGTAGTAAGTTTATTTTTAAAATTCCTTCTATTCATTCATTTGTACGTTCGTTCTTTCAATCATTCATTCATTCATTCATTTATCCATGCATCAAATATTTCAATTTGTCACGCATTCATACTTTTGTTCATTCATTTGTTCGTTCGTTCATTCATTCATTTATTCAGAAACAAAAATGGCCGTACACAAAGGCTGTATTGAGGGAGCCAAAGAAATGACAGGTTCGTTTCTTTGCCGGATGAAAGAATGAATTCACACAGAAATGACTGAATAAAGGAATGAATATGTTGAAGAAATGAGAAAATTAATCTGGTGAATGCTATTCAAAATGAGTGATCATGCAGATGAATTAGGATGGTGATGATGATGAAGACGATTATGATAATGATGATGAAGACGCCAATGATGATGATGATGATGGTAATAAATTATGTTAATTTTATGTTAATTTCCAGGCCCACCGACCTGCGTGCTCCCTCCAAAGTCCTTTAGAGTCGCCAACCTCTCCAGATCAACTTCATCCGTGACGTTTGCAGGTGATGATGATGGTGGTGATAATGATGATGATGGCGGTGATAATGATGATGGTTGTGATGATGATGGCCGTGATGTTGGTGATGATGATTGTGATAGTACATACGTACATACATACATTATACATACGTATATACATACATACACACACATACATACATACACACACACACACACAGCAAAAGTTAAAGCAACACAACCGTACACTGGCATCTCACCATCGACCCCACAAAGCCTGACAAACATACCCCCCCTAATGTTCGCCCTGAATGACGTCATCAGGGTAGTTTCATCCCCACAGGGCGATAACGGGGAGTGGTTTGAGGTCTGGGTTATTTGTTTGTTATTCTATGTTATTCTTCAAATTCTTACACCATTATAAACTTTGCTTTCCCGCCAAATTTGAACGCCATTTGTAAACTTGCTTCTAAGCAAGCTACTTCTAGGACCACCACATGCGACTTTGTGGTCAGAACTGACTCCAACTTTTTTATCTCCTATTATTACTGACCTACTGATGCAGTCATTGCATCTAGTTTTAAGATAACAGGCAAAGATTTAACTAGCCAATTAATTAATTAATTAATTAATTAATTAATTGTATTATTAATTATTATTAATTAATTATATAATTTATTGGTTTATTTAATGCAGTCATTGCATTTTGTTTTAAGATAACAGGCAGAGATTTAACTAGCCAATTAATTAATTAACTAATTAATTGATTATTTGTATTATTAATTATTATTACTAATTAATTATATAATTTATTGGTTTTCTAAATTATTATTTCATTCTCCATCTTCTTATGCTTTTACGTTCTCACTCCTTTGGCTAATTTTCGTCATTCTATAGCTATTGCGTCGTATCACGAATCAGCCCTGAATAACAACAACAACAACAATAGCAAGAACAACATGTTGTAATAGTTTCTAAGTTCGGCCGGATTGTGATTTTTAAAGAATAATAATAATAAGAATAAGAAGAAGAAAAAGAAGAAGATGAAGAAAGAGAAAATTTCATAATTTGATCGTTCGATAATGAGATAAAAAAAATTCAAAAACCTGACGAGCAAGCAGTCCAGAGCAGACGCTAATGATGGATCTCGCTAGAGGCCGTAGATTCTTCCCCAAACTAAAAAAT
>NW_008705557.1:328382-330230 GCF_000326865.2 Helobdella robusta
TAACCACACTGGCATCAGCGCACCCACCAATATCGCCCCTAGTCGCCAACCATCACCACAGCCACCACAACTACAACCACGCAACCACACCGAGGCCACCACCAACAACCACAAGTCAACCGCAACAACATCATCATCATAACCAACAGCAGCAACAGCAGCAGCAACAGCAGCAGCAACAACATCATCATCATCATAACCAGCAACAAACATCCCCTCCATCTTCACCGTCGTATCCGCTGTATTCCCAACCCAAGAAGAAAGCTCACAACAGCTATCTCAATAGCAATATGAACAACAACAACAACAACAACAACAACAACAATAATAATAATAATAACGACGATGATGATGATGATGACGATAACGGAGGCAGTTATGATAATAGTCGTGCTGGAGGTTGCACGGAGGCTGATTTATCGAAGATGCAATGGTGGGACGATTATTTTTATTATTTACTACTAATAATAATGGTGATTGCAATAGTTATTATTATTGTCACTAATATTGATTCGTCGTCATCATCATCATCATCCTTATCATCATCATCATCACCACCACCACCATTCCAATAACCATCACCAACCACCACCACCATTCCCATCATCATCATCATCACCACCATCACCATCCTAATCATCATCACCATCATCTTTACCATCATCACTACTCTAATCCTCATCATCACCACTCTAATCACCATCATCTTTACCATCACCACCATTCCAATCATCATCACCACCACCATCATCATCATGATGACCGTCCTCAGGTACGTTGGCGAAATGAGCAGAGACGACTCTGCCTCGAAGCTCCTACCGACGAGATCCGGAACATTCCTGGTCAGGCTGAGCGTGGGCCATGATAGAAGAGGCGAATACGCCATCAGTTTGAAGTTAGTGGAATGAAGGAATAGATGGAGGAATGAATGAATGAAGGAATGAATTGTTGGATGGATGAATTGCTGGATCTATCCATCTATCTATCTTTCCATTTGTAAATTAATTAATTTATTCATTCATTCTTCCAGTCATTCATTCTTTCACTCATTCATTAATTCTGCCAGTCATTCATTCATTCAACCATAATTGTCCAGAATCGGTGACAAAGTCAACCACATAAAGATATTCAACGATAAGAAGAACAACCGACACATCCAGTCCTACTACCTCTGCTCCAACCAAACATTCCCATCCATAATTGTATGTGTGTGTGTATGTATGTGTGTTTGTATGTATGTGTGTGTTTGTATGTATATTGTGTGTGTGTGTAGCAGGGATTTGATGAATAGTGAACTTTGAACTTGGCTGAATAGGTGATAAACTAAACAACAAAATTCATTCATCCATCAATTCATTCATTCATCCATCAATTCATTCACACATCAATTCATTCATTCATCCATCAATTCATTCACACATCAATTCATTCATTCATCCATCAATTCACCCATCTATTCATTCATTCATTCAGGAATTGATTGAGCATTACCAATCGAACTCTCTGGAGAAGGTGTTCTCCGAAGTGAAGATGACTCTGCAGTACCCTATACATTCTGTCATAATGAAGCAAGGTTGGTTGGTTGGTTGAATGGTTGTGATTGGTCAGTTGATTGTGTGGTTGATCGGTTGGTTGAATGGTTGTTTGTGATTGGTCAGTTGATTGTGTGGTCGGTCGGTTGGTTGGTTAATTGGTTGGTTGAATGGTCGGTTGGTTGATTGTTTAATCAAACATTTATTCTATCTTCTAAACCTATTCAACCAACCAACCAATCACAACCAACCATCCAACCAACCAATCACAACCAACCATCCAACCAACCAATCACAACCAACCCACCAACCAATC
>NW_008705557.1:330280-333267 GCF_000326865.2 Helobdella robusta
TGATGATGATGGGTGATTGAATGAAAAATGAATTGATGGATGAATGAATGGGGAAGGAAAATGACAAACGAATGAACAAATGAATGAATGAACAGACAAATGAATGAATGAACAGCTGAACAAATAAACAAACGAATGAATGAATGAATGAATGAAAGAACATATCGAAAGAGTAACACACACACACACACACACACACACACACACACACACACACACACACACACACACAATCCTCCACGCAAATAACTTTCAACTCCCACCAACCCACAGATAGGATACTTTCCATTAACATACGTCAAGGAATTGTGAAGGGAAAAATTATAAATAATTATAACATAATAAAAATAATAATAAATTATATACTATAGTATAATTATATTATACTATAATATTATATTATATAATTAATATAATTATAATATGAAGATGAACTGGGAGAAAATGAAGCAGTCATTTAGGAAGAAAAAAAAATTATGATGTCAATTTATCCTCTTGTTATTTAATATTTAAAGATAATTAATTTATATTATATATAATATTATAGATTATATTATAAAAATATAATATATGATACATATATATATAAATTATATAGACCACTATATATTATATTATATATAATAATTATTTTATGACGGAAAGTATACAGAACTTTGTACCCAAAACATATATACACACGCGCGCACACGCACACACACATACATTCACATGAAATTGAATGGATGGATGGATGGATGAATGAATGCATTAATGAATGAATGAATTAATGAATGGATGTATGAATGATAAGATGTTACTCACAGTCACACATACACACACAAAATGAATGGATGGATGAAATGATAAGACGCCACACTTACACACATACATTCTCACTGCTGGTAAGATCACACACATACATACACACATACACACACACACCACACACACACCACACACACACACACAGATAGAAACTTCGTCAATTATACATTTGCCAGTCATAAATTAAAAACTACATGAAAATGTTGTTTTTATAATTATTTTTATAATTAAATTTAATTATATATATATGTATATAATATTTATTTATTTAATTATTTAAAGGCTATATTTAAATAACTTTCGTGATAATATTGATGAGAATAATTATTCTAATTTAAATATTTTAATATGACTTCAATCTTTTCATGTTAGAGTAATAATGTAATAATGTAATAATGATAAATAACTGAACTAAAATATGAATGAATGAACGTATGAATGTGTGTATGTATGTGTGTGTGTGTGTATGTATGTGTGTGTGTATGTTTGTGTGTGTGTGTGTCTGTTGTTTATTTCATTCGCTCATCTATCTTTCCAATCATTCATGTTTATGTAATTCAATGTATATTCACCATCATCATCATCATCGCTACCATCACCATGACCCCCACCACCATCATCACCATCATCATTTCTTCCTATCTATTCCCCAACGATCACCACCATCACTCCCACCACCACCATCACGCCCACTCCCACCACCACCATCACTCCCACCACCACCACCATCATCATCATCGCAATCTCCGTTCATGACACACTGGAAGCACGCAATCATCTCTTCGACGTTCCCTCTGGAGCCCATGAAGACGGGGATGCGCTGGTGGACCGATGACCCTGCGTTGACCTCCAGCACGTTGACGAGGGACCCTGCGGGGTTGGTCACGGCCAGCCCCCCTGCCTGCTCCACCAGGAATGCCATCGGGATGCACTCGTACATTAGGCGCAACTGCAAATGTGTGTGTGTGTGTCTGTGGTGTGTAAGTGTGTGTGAGAAAGAGAGAGAATATATGTGTGTGAGTGACAGAGAGAGAAAGAGAGAGAGAGAGAGAGAGAGGAAAGCGAGAGAAAGAGAGTTCGACCGTTTGAGTGTTTGTGTGTATGGGTGTACATATGTGTGCCTATGTGTTTCTATATTTATACATGAGTATGGCGAGTGTACTTCTAATAAGAATTCACACACACACACATACAAACGAACACACACATATACACACACACACACACGAACGAACCTTCCCTCTGGGGCAATCTTTAGTGGCGGGGTACATAAAGATCCCGCCATACTTGAGGGTCCTGTGCACGTCAGCCACCATCGCCCCGATGTACCTTCCGGAGTACGGGTCTTTCCCGTCCTGGTTATATAAATAGAAGGTGGTTATTTTTAGGATCCAAAAATTTGGAAATTCCTAAAAGAAAAAAAGTTTTTTTATTTACTTTTAGTTCTGTAAAAACCCCACATGCGTACAAACACATACACAAAAACACACCTACATGCAAACACATACACACAAACACACACACACACATACATACACATAAAAACACACATACATACAAACGAACACACACATACACACAAACAAACACATACAAACAAACACAAACACACACATAAAAACACACACACATAAAAACACACACACAAACGAACACACACACACACGAAAACATACCTTGGGGTATTTAAGGGAACGTACATACCGCTGTATCGGAGCGTACCAGTACTTGGAGTAACCCTCATTTATGGAGTACATTCGACCAGCGCTCGGAATTCTCATGGAATAACTTGTCAGTATGAATTCGCCTATCGTCTGCAAATGTGTGTGTGTACGTGTGTGAGAGTGTGTGTGAGAGACTGTGCGTAGCTGTGAAATTAAATGTATATATGTATGTTTATATGTATGTATGTATGGATGGATTATGTATGTATGTATTTATGTATGTGTGTATGTATGTATGTATGTATGTATGGATGGATGGACAATGTACAATGGACGATGACGTCATCATCGTCGTCGTCAGACTCACAGGATCAAGGATAAACTCGTGAACACCATTGCCAGCCGACATGACGAACACGGTGGCACTGCCATACAGGGCGTACCCGGCCGCCACCACATCCCTACCGGACTGATCCAGCACATCCCTGCGAGATGCTGGCCCCGTGGATTTCTAAT
>NW_008705557.1:333662-344875 GCF_000326865.2 Helobdella robusta
TTATTATTATTAATATTATTATTATAATATTATTATTATATAATTTATTATTATTATATATTATTATTATTATATTATTATTATTATTATTTATTACTATTATTATTTATTATATTATAATAATAATTTAACATGAAACTTTCAGAAAATAATTTCTACAAAACCTGTTTATCTTTTTCGACAATGATGACGTCCTCCTCCTCACCAGAAACAAGAACGCAAGTTGAAAACGACGAAACCAAAGTATTCACTAACAACTCGTGAGCTAGCTGATCTAACTTCTGCTCGTAGTATTGGGAATACCACGATCCCCTGGGGCCCAGTCTAAAAATAAAGAAATTTTAAGTGTGAAAAAAGTAAGTAAGATGGTTCTGAAACCAAACTAGATAAGACACCAACTTAACAAACCAACTAAATTACTAAACAAACAAAAATTACTGAATGTCATATAAAATTTGGGGTTAGGGAACTTTTATTAAACGAATAATTGCTGACTTTAGTTAAGACTTTAGTCTAAATTTAAACTTCAGATTCTAAAAAAACTTTAGAGTCTAAATCTAAACTCTAAAGTTTAGACTTTAGTTTAGACAAGTAAATTTAATAAATTTTATTAGTTTATTAAAAAATAATAAAAATATGATTTAAAATCGGGTTACATCTGTGAAAAACCGCTTTTCCTGACTAGATTGGAAAGTGCTTTCACGCCAATCTGGATGGCGTTCATGAGTCTCGACAGGTCCCCAAACTTCTCTGGGTTGCTTTGCTGCTCGACCAGGATGTACTTGGTCAGTGTTACCCCAGTTGTCAGTTTATCGAAGTAACTACTTCGAGACATTCTGCTCGATTGTATTATTGATATATATAATTTGATAAATTCCTAACTCTGACGGACTGTCGAATCTTATTTCGTTGTCATCTTTTAACTTGCGTCAGTGAATTGTTTTTTAACGTTTCAAACTTTTTCACTTTTAGCTACTTATGTCTAAAAGTTAATTTATTTTAGTTAATTTAACAATTTTATATTCAAAAGTGAAAATAGAAATAATGCTTTGAAAAGTTTTTTAAAAAATAAAGCAAAACTATTTGCATGTCGAAAAATTATTTTAAAAAGTAATTTAAGCACCAGATTGTTGGCCCAACTTGATGACTATCCGATGATTTATAACATCCTTTCGTACTGAATTCCTTAACGAAACCGTAAATTTTCGTTTTATTAGAATTATTTTTTTAAAAATAACTAATTTTTAAATTAAAAAACTTCCAGAAATGATGATTTTGAAGACAAAAACGCAATGCCGGTATTACAATCTGGTTCAGTAATATATAGCGACATCTATAAAAACCATCAATTTTTCTATTGGTCAGAAATCAGCTGATTCATAATTTTAATCAGCTGACTTTCACTTTAAACTTTAAAATCCAGTAAAAAAAGGCAAAAATAATCACAAATTATCTAATTTAGTTCAATTATTACCTCCATTTTGTTAGGCAATGTACAGATTAAAAAATAAATTTAGAATAAAAAAAGATTGCTAACCTTCTATAGGCCAATAGCTCACAGTTGCTGTCTCGATTTCTCTATATAAGGAGCTATGAAAGGTCGGATGGATTTAATAATTTCTAACTTTTGTCTGGCTCCGCCGGGGGCCAGGGATGTCCTTTTTTACGATTTAACTGTATGAATTGGTACTAATTTATGTTAAGTTTAAGTTGGATGGGTTAATTTTGTGTTAAATAATGTAAAAATGTTGAAATTTTAGGTTTTTAGAAGAGGCGTGCTCAGTGAAACTACGTAACAACACAGGCACACAGCTTGCATTCATTATTCAACATCATCGTCACGGGCAAGTCTCTCTGCGAGTTATTTTATTAAAAATAATTAACATTTAAATAAATTTAATAATTTAAATGAATATTTACTAGAATATTTTTATAAAAATATTATTTAACTATTTATTTAGCCAAATTTTTGCTCTCCGAGAATGAGAATTTAAGACGTGTTTTGTCTAGACATGTTAGAAAATTATATCTATACACGCATATAACATATATATATATATGATTGTATATATATATATTATATGTATGTTATATATAATATATACGTATATGTTAGTTTCATATCACGATTTAATGGCTAGCTGGGTTCGCATATTTTACGGTGAAAATAAAACAATTTCTCAAGCCGGTTTTTAAAGAGCAATAAAATTTGATCAATTTGAGCTTTAATTTTTTTACTAAAGAAGTAAAAATTTATTATTATAATTATCATTATTACTAATTATATACACACATACGTTTTCTTGCTCAAGTATGCTACCTGTCTGGGTGCTAGTAGTAAGCAACGTAATGTAATGTAAGGTACTGCCATGTATCATGGTAACCTTAAGTAGTGTAATAATCCTAAGTAGTGTAATGTAATTTTGTAATGTGATGTAATAAGTAATGTAATGTAATTGTAATTTAGTAACTTGAAGTAATGTAATGTAAATGTAATATGTCATCATTACATTGTAAAGTAATGTAGTTTAGTAACCTTAAGTAATGTAATGTAATTTTAAGTATGTAATGTGATGTAATAAGTAATGTAATTGTAATTTAGTAACTTGGAGTAATGTAATGTAATTTTAAGTATGTAATGTGATGTAATAAGTAATGTTATGTAATTGTAGTTTAGTAACTTGGAGTAATGTAATGTAATTTTAAGTATGTAATGTGTAGTGTAATAAGTAATGTAATGTAATTTAGTAACTTGAAGTAATGTAATGTAAATGTAATATGTCATCATTACATTGTAATGTAATGTAGTTTAGTAACCTTAAGTAATGTAATGTAATTGTAATTTAGTAACTTGAAGTAATGTAATGTAAATGTAATATGTCATCATTACATTGTAATGTAATGTAGTTTAGTAACCTTAAGTAATGTAATGTAACTTTAAGTATGTAATGTAATGTAATAAGTAATGTAATTGTGATTTAGTAACTTGAAGTAATGTAATGTAAATGTAATATGTCATCATTACATTGTAATGTAATGTAGTTTAGTAACCTTAAGTAATGTAATGTAACTTTAAGTATGTAATGTAATGTAATAAGTAATGTAATTGTGATTTAGTAACTTGAAGTAATGTAATGTAAATGTAATATGTCATCATTACATTGTAATGTAATGTAGTTTAGTAACCTTAAGTAATGTAATGTAACTTTAAGTATGTAATGTAATGTAATAAGTAATGTAATTGTGATTTAGTAACTTGAAGTAATGTAATGTAAATGTAATATGTCATCATTACATTGTAATGTAATGTAGTTTAGTAATCTTAAGTAATGTAATGTAACTTTAAGTATGTAATGTAATGTAATAAGTAATGTAATTAAATTCTAATTTAGTAACTTGAAGTAATGTAATGTAGTTTTAAGTATGTAATGTGATGTAGTAAGTAATTTAATGTAATTTTGTAACTTGGAGTAAATTAATGTAATTATAAATATGTAATATGTCATCATTACATTGTAATGTAATGTAATGTGATGTAAGTTATCTAAGCAAGGTAACAAAGACCTGAGATAATCAAAACCATATGTAACTTGCAGTAATCAGTTGATCAATGCAATAATCATCATTAATTATTAATGTCAGTTTCAGTTGTAAGTTACCGCATCGGCATTACGTGATGTGTTATTAGTTATTTCATTGTTATTATTAATTGTTTGTTTGTTTGCATGCTTGTTTGTTTGTTTGCTTGTTTGTTTGTTTTCTTGTTTGATTTCACTTTATAACATACTTGCATCCCTGCTTGCAATCCCTAGTGTCTATACAGCATGAGTTATGGCGTTAACAGAAGAGTAACTTAAACAAAACATGCAGTATCAGTACTTCAGCTACATAGTCGGTGATTACTGACTCTATTGTACATCCATACATCTCTCAAGTTAGTAGTAGAAGAAGAAATTATTGTATGAGTATTCGTGCACACGCACGCACACACAAACATGCACACACACACACACACACACATATATATATATATATATATATATATATATGCATGTATATATAAATTTGATGACAACAGCAAATTTTTGAAGTGTAATTAAAATAAGCAGTACATAGTTAGATTAGCATGGTGGTTGTTGTTATTATTATATGTTGTATGTCTATATACTATTATTATTATTATTATTATATATTCAGCACCTAACTATATGGGCAATAATATTTAAATAATTAAATACATTTTTTAATAATTAATAATAATTATTATGGTAATTGGACATTTTAAATAGACTGTTGAGTGGAAAAGAAAATAATAATGTTAATTAATAATAGTAATGTTGATTCTTTCACTACTACAGCTACTACTGCTGCTGCTACTATTACTGCTGTTGCTACTACTTCTACTACTGCTGCTACTACTACTACTACTACTGCTGCTACTACTGCAGCTACTACTACAAACAATGACAAAAATAATAACAATTATATTATTGATAAATATAGCATAATGATAAGAATGATTAATTATTGCTAATGGTCATTGCTGTTTTCCGAAATAAATGCTCATACAATCCTTCAACTCTCCCTCTCCCTCTCTCTCTCCATGTAACCACTGGCCTGGTTCTTAAGAAGGCAGTCTTGTAAAATAATAATAATAACAACAATTATACCAATAATAATTATTATTATTATTGTTGTTGTTATGAATAGTTTATAAATATCAAGCTGCCTATTTAAGAGCTATTTCATTGGTTGATGACATCACCATCATCATCATCAACGCCATCATTGGAAGAGGAAAATTATTATTATTATTGTTATTATTATTATTATTGTTATTATTATTATAATTACTATTCATTAGTTCAGTGTTCATCCGTTTATATCCTTCCATTCATCCATTCAATCACTAATACGGTAATTCATGTACTAGTTTTATTCATTTATTCATTCAATCACTTGATCAATCGTTCATTCATTCGTTGATTCATTCATTCATTCGATCGGCAACTCAAATATTCGTTCACTCACTCACTCATTCATTCATTCATTCACTCACTCATTCATGTATTCATTCATTCTTTACTTATTTCACCCAGTCACACATTTTAAGACGAGTATGCCAAGTTCTTCATTGGTCAGTTCTTCCTAAAAAAAAACTATGACGGTCATTTTGCGATCATCATCATCATGTGACGGTGGTGGTGATGATGATGGTGGTGGTGATGATGACGATCAAATGATATTGGAAGCTGCCAGTGGAAGGGCTATGCATTGAAGTCTCATCATCATCACCATCATATCATCATCATCACCATCATATTAACATCATCATCATATTGCAATCATCATCATTATCACTATCCTTATCACCGTAACGATATAACCATCGTCATCTTCATCATATTTTTATTTAACCGTTGTAAACATTTTCATGTGTTTTAGCTTCACTTTAATTGTCATTCATTCTTTTATTCGTCCATTCAGTCAATCATTCGTGGTGTTATTCATTCAATCATTGAGTAATTCATTCATTCATTATATAATTCAGTCATTCATTCATTTGTTAATTTATTCATTCAATTCTTCGGCAATCATTTTTTTCCATGTATTATTATTGGTCCACCAACTTGTTCATTCATCTGTCCGATCCATTCGAAATTCATTCATTCATTCATCTGTCTATTCGTATTCATTCATTCATTCATTTATTTTATCATCCATCCATCTATCTATCTGTCCATCCATCCATCCATCCATTTTTTTCATTTAAACAGCACACCTTTAACATTCTAAATGATTCAAAATAGCTCAGACAAGATCCAAACAAACAACAATAAAAATAATAATAAATAATAATTATAAATAATAATAAATAATAAATAATAATAATCACCACTTAACAACTTTATAATTAAACCAATTAGAATAACAATTACTTTTTAATTGTGTGCCATTATTGTTATTTTTATTGTTTTTATTATTATTATTATTATTATTATTATTGTGGAAATAATGATAATAATAAATAATTGAAGTTGTTCTTCCTGCTCTGTTTTGAGAGTTAATCTGTCGAAACTAGAAGAAAAATTGCTGAATTTTAAAAAATTGAAATGAAAATATCTCTAGTATTAGTAGTAGTAGTAGTGTAAGTGATGATAGTAGTAGTTGTATTAGTGAAAGTAGTAGTAGTATTAGTAGCAGTAGTAGTAGCAGAAGCAGTAGTAGTAGTAGTTTGAAGTTAACATGATGTTTTAAGGCAATAAAGTTAATATAACGCTATTATATGAAAATCTTCTTAGTCTCTCTTTCTTTCTCTCTTTCTTTCTTTCTCTCTCTCTCTTCTCCCTCTCTCTCTCTCTCTCTCTATGACTTGGGGCAGTAACTTTCGTCGTGATCCGGGCTCAGTGTTTGAATAAAAAAATGTTACAAATAATAATAATAAAAGATAATAATAATAAAAGATAATAATAATAAAAGATAATTATAATAATAATAATAAAAGATAATTATAATAATAATAATAAAAGATAATAATAATAAAGATATTTATACATGCATTTATATCCATGTATTTAAATCCTTTCGAGGGCTAGATGACGTCAATAAAGGATTTTCCAATCCGATCGTTTGTATAGTGCAATCTTTTTATTCAATTATAATTTAATTATATATGAATGAATGAATGAATATAGGAGGGTAATAAGTGCATAGTTGGAAAATAATGAATGAATTAATTAGTTGATTAAATAATGGCTAACAAAATATGAAAAACAATTATATCAGAAAGAATGAATGAATGAAAGAATGAATAAATGAACGAAAGAATGAATGAATGAATGAATGATTAAATGAACGGTTGATTGAAAAGATTGGAAGAAAAACAACTTTATGAATGAATGGAGAAATGAATGAATGAATGAATAAAAAAATGAATGAATGAATAAAAGAATGAATGAATGGATGGAAGAATGAATGAATGGAGGAACGAATGGGTAAATGAAGAAGCATGATAGGACCAACATAATCATCCCATGTCAACTAACCAAACAATTAAAATTAGAAGACACATACACACAGAGACACGCACACACACACAGACACACATACAAACACAATGTGGTTTCAAGCAAGTCAATTAGCATGTTTTAAGCAATAAAGTTAATATAGCGTTATTATATAGAAATCTCCCTCTTTCTCTCTCTCTCTCTATATATATATATATATATATATATACATATATATACATATATATATATATATATATATATATATATAATATGAACGAATGTATGAAATAATAAATATTACAAATAATACAATAATAATAATAATAAAATAATTTACAACCGAATCGAGGCAACATTGTCATTATTATTATTATTATTATTACCCCCCACCACCACTTGATCCAACTTAACTTTGACCTCTCCTAATTTTAGGAGTGGTCCTCTGGCGACCTCCTCATACTTTTTGCCGAGCCAGACGATCAGCGATTGGCGGAAGAACTTGGCGTTCATCGCTATGATTGGTTGCTGTGCGATTTAAATGTTCGAAAGGTTGATTGTGATTGGTTGCTGTGCGATTTAAATGTTCGAAAGGTTGATTGTGATTGGTTGCTGTGCGATTTAAATGTTCGAAAGGTTGAATGTGATTGGTTGCTGTGAGGTTTAAGTGTTTGAAAGGTTGATTGTGATTGGTTGCTGTGAGGTTTAAGTGTTTGAAATGTTGATTGTGATTGGTTGGTGTGAGGTTTAAGTGTTTGAAAGGTTGATTGCGATTGGTTGCAGTGAGGTTTAAGTGTTTGAAATGTTGATTGTGATTGGTTGGTGTGAGGTTTAAGTGTTTGAAAGGTTGATTGCGATTGGTTGCAGTGTGGTTTAAACGTTTGAAAAGTTGATTGTGATTGGATAGATACTTCCAATAGACTTTGATGATTGGTTGTCGAATGTTAGAAGTTAGATTTTGATTGGCTGAGTATCATCATAGATATAATGAAACAAAAATCAATGTCATCAGTCTTACTATTTTTATCATCATTATCATTATCATCATCATCATCATTATTATAATTATTATTATTAAATTAATTATAATTAATTATACTTACGGCGTCTTTGAATTTGGGATTCCTGAAACTGCTGACGAGGTGAGTGACCTGGGCATTCAGTATGTCAATCAAACCATCGTCTATGATGACCTTGTGTGTGTGTGTGTGTGTGGATGTGTAGGTGTGTGTGTGAATGTGTGTGTGTGTGGATGTGTGTGTGTGTGTATATGAGGAAGGATATGTGTGTGGATGTGAGGATATGTGTGTGTGTGTATGTGTGTGTGGATGTGTGTGTGCGTAAAACGATATTTGATTGGCTGACAAATTTTGCGCTTATTGGCATATGATTGGTTGAATGGTTTAGTGATTTACTTTTTAAATATTACGAAAAGACAAAAGATCATTAATCATAATGAACATCATCATCATCATCACAAACAGCATCATCATCAACACAGTATCATCACTCTAATCACTGTCTAATCTAAAAACGACAACGGTTCAGTGAAATTAGGAGATCGTTAAAAGTTCACTTTTAAACCAGGGATGTACATGTCGAGGATGTCCGTACTGAATTGAACGTAGGAGCGGGTGAACTGAATCGTATTCACAGTCAGCATTGTGAAACACTCGTCTGGGAACAAGAAAAATAAATAGAGGAATGAATGAATAAATGAAGAAACGAATGAACCAATGAACAAATAGATGAGTGGGTTGATGAACGAACGAACGAACGAATGAATGAATGAACAAATGAATGGATGGATAGGTGAATGAATGAACAAAAAATGATTGGATGGATAGATAGATGAATGAATGAATGAATGTATGAATGAAAGAATTATGAAAAAATGAATGAATGAATTATGAAAAAATGAATGAATATATTGACGGACGGATGATTAAATAAATGAATGAATGAACTATACAATCACAAATAACAACCGTATGAAAACTCCTTGATGCATTCGAACCCGAGACTGGCGAGATCATCTTCGAACCTCATGAGGGAGGCCCTGGTGTGGTAGTTCACCGGTTTCCATTGGTCATCCTGATGATGATGGCGATGATGGTGGCGATGATGATGATGGTGGCGATGATGATGATTAACAACACCACCAATCACAGGACAATAATGATGAAGATGACTACATTATTATTTTTTTTTAATTCGATTATTTGCCAAACAGGCGAGAGACCGTAACCAGCTATGACTAGCTCAACAAGTACAGCCAACCATAAAATAAAATGTTAAATATGAAGTGACAAAATGAAATTTCTGTGCATGAACTAAAATTCACAGAGTTGAAAATAAAGCATGAATGCTCCACACAGATATGAAATATTTAAAGTAGATGGAATGCTATTGTACAATTTAAACGTTAATATACAGAACATGAAGAAATTGGTCTAGAGTTTCCAGCCAATTCAGGGTTGCCTTTTTTGAATATTGGAATAATTTTTTGAAATTTAAAATCTCTCAGGAAAAACCCCAGAATTTAAAGTGGTGTTACAAATATGCGTTATTGGAAGGACGAGTTCATCAATGAAAATCTTAACTATGTACATACAGAAGCTGTCTTGTGATATTGATTTGTTTGGTTTGAAATTTTGAACTATTGAATAAATTTCCTGTGATTTAATGTCATCAAAATGTAAAAAATCAACATTTGATCTTGTCAATATTGTATGATCGGTGAACATGTTTCCGTCAAATTTATTTCGTACCACATTAACACTTTCGATAAAATACTAGTTTAAAAAGTTACAAATTTCTTTGCCATTCGTCATATGTAAATTATTATGTTTCAATTGTTTAATTTTCTGACGTTTAAAATTCCTTTAATCAGACTCCATTAAGCCTTTGTATCGTTACTGAGGGGGAGAAAAATCGGTTTTCATAAAACTTCGTTTGTGGGGAACATTTCGTTTTAGTGAAAAAATTTTGACAACATTTGTAAGTGGCAAGATTATTCTCTGTAGGGTTTTTAATGTACTTTTTATGTAACCAGTTTTTGCCTTTCAATAATTTTAATGCATCTCCATCGAACGACGACTTGTTTGTGGAACGATGTCTCTGGATATCTTTATAGACGCATGATCATCAAAAATGTTATCAATTACGAGATAAAAATTGTCACAACACTGATTCATATTATCACAGTTGAGGGCACAGTCCCAGTTTACTTTTTTTGATATTACGTACAACAACTTTTGAGAAGCTTCTCTGAAGTGTTGATGACTGTTTAATATTAAAGACCGAATTTTGGGACAGACAAAATATTGGGAAATGGTCTGATGTATCTAATGTTACTACACCACTGTGATGGCTTTCATAGACGTTGGTGAGAATGTTATTTAGCGATGATTTAGAAGTAATGGACACTCTTGTAGGCAAATTAATTAGATGGAAAAAACTACAACTTGAGAATAAATTTCGAAATATTAGTTTATTATTAGAACGAGCAATTAGATCAATATTGGAGTCTCACGCAACTTATGTAGGAGTCATATTATTCTTTAACAATAATCGTTATAATCATCGTCATCAACAACCACAACCACAACATCATCATCATCTCCACCAGCACTATCATCATCATCAACAACTACAACCCCCACTACCACCACAGCCACCACTAACGACAGTTCGATGCCTGATAGCATCCATCTGCGTGTCGCCAGCTTGTTGCAGCAACAGCTTCATGTTGTCGCCCAGCATCCTGTCCAGGATGAACAACATGTCGAAGCCCTGTTCCGCCAGCTGGTAGTGGTGGCAGTGGTGGTGTTTGATGGTGATGTTTGATGGTGGTGGTGGTGAAAATGATTGAACAAACAGACAGACAGACAACAACAACAACAGACCACTAAACAACATTTCCTGGCTTCGACGACACAACAGATAGACAAACAGACAGACAAACAAAGACAGACAAACAGACAAACAAATAGACAAACAAACAGACAGACAGACAGACAACAACAACAACAACAACAGACCACTCGACAACACTTCCTGGCTTCAGACACACAACTAGCGATGGTTGAGAAGTTGGATTTCGTGACGAAGACCTGAGCGTTGAAGAGGGAAACGAAGCATTCCAACTCATCCTTGCACCACAATATGAAAGCTGGATTATTATTATTATTATTGTTATTATTA
>NW_008705557.1:344925-351977 GCF_000326865.2 Helobdella robusta
TGGCGGTACATACATACATGCATGCATGCATGTATGTATGTACCGCCACACACGTGCTGATATATTCTGGAAAATAAGTTTCTCAATCGTAACGCTTGGTCCTAGGTCTCTGGTGATATGAAAATTTTAAAATAATTAGGATATAACTGAGGTAGTCAGACCAGTCTGATTTATAGTATGACGCAGGCATTTTTAATTCAACTTGCTTTCGAAATCATAATTTCTGGAAAGGAGAAGAAAATATTTATTATAAAAGTTTACTAATTCAAACCACGCCAGCAAAACCTTCAAACCAAAAAATCCCAAGACCAAAAATTCCCTAGACCAAAAAAACCCTAGACCATAAAATCCCTAGACCAAAAAGTCCCTAGACCAAAAAATCCCTAGACCAAAAATCCTTAGACCGAAAATTCCGTCGAGTTCTATGGACTTACCATCTGCCGGATTGTTAACGCAGTCGTCTGTACAGGAGTCTCGATCGAGTGACGACGGGTTCGACTAATGATCCAATTATAATTACGACCATAATTATGTCTTTAATTACGACTATAATTATGACTATAATTATTATCGTCATCTTTGTTATTGTCATAAAAGTCTTACTTATAGTCAGAGATGGCAGGTGTCTTCGTTAGTGGATCAAGGTAGTCGTTAACTTTTGAAGGGGTGGAAAGTAGAAAAGAAAAATTTAATTATAATTATAATATATATAATATATATAATTATAAATATAAATTAAAAAATATATATATTATTATTATCATCGTAAATTTATAAAGCGCTTAAATAAAACAAAAATTTCTCAAAAGCACTACCCATAACAGTAAAATAATAAAATAAATGAATGGTTTAATCATTTCAAATAAATAAATAAATAGATATTATTTATAACAAAAATAAATGTGTTTTCAAATTCTTTTTAAAGTCATCAATCTTCAATCCAGGCGTTCTAAGCGAATTCGGCAGACCATTCCAAACAATTGGTCCCGACACGGCGATGTCTCTCGACGCAAACCGCAGACCAGTAGATGGCTGCAGAAGCAAGTTGCTCTTATCGGGTCTCAACTTTAGACCAGTTGATAGAGCTGGTTTCTTAGTTATTTTATTTGCCAGATATTCTGACAAGAGCCCATTCACAGCCTTGTACATCATTATACAGGTTTTATAGATGATTCTTTTTCTTACTGTGAGCCAATGCAGGCTCTTCAAAATGGACGTCACATGCTAGCATTTTCCGCCACCAACAACAATTTTTGCAGCTTTGTTCAAAATCGACTGGAAATCAGCAAGAGACCGATCAGGCAATCCTTGAAGCAAACTGTTACCATAATCGAATCTTGAATGTATAAATGCGTGTAATAATGTCTTTATCTTAGATTGAAGAAGAGACTTTCGAATGCCATATATGTAACTGGCAAAGCTGAAAAGAACACGATTTAGACATCATTTTTATCTGATTATTGAATGTCAAATTGGAATCGAAAATAAACCCCAAATTAGTTGTTTCTCGACAAAATTCTATTTCACTATTACCAATTTCGATGGAATTAATTTTAATTATTGACAGTCGTTGCCAGGTTCCTATAGGTAGAAACTGCGAGTTGTCTTGTCTTGATAATATACACGCATACATACATACATACATACATGCATACATACATACATATATACATACATACATAGATTAAAGCTGAACCCGGATATGATTATTACTTCCCTATAGTTCATACATACATACATACATACATACATACATACATACATACATACATACATACATACATACATACATACATACATACACACATACATACACAGACACACAAACAAAGGCAAGCACGCATGCATACATATAAACAAACATACAAACAAACATACGAACAAACAAACGAACAAACATACAAACAAACATACAAACAAACATACGAACACTCACACGTGCACAAGTACGAACGCACACAAACATACAAACAACCATGCAGATCGAAACACCAAAACGACCGACTTCTAGTGATCATATCAACGGCCCCCTCGAAATCTCTCTGCGCAATGCAAACGTCCAGGTCTTCAGGTAACTCGACGACCCAATCAACCTGCAGCAATTCGTCACCCGGCGATTTCATTGGCTGAGAGTTCGATTCTGTTAACCAATAAGAAAAAGGGGAAATGTTACTATAAATAGAGCAATTTCATTGGCTGAGAGTTCGATTCTGTTAACCAATAAGAAAAAGAGGAAATGTTACTATAAATAGAGCAATTTATTTCTATCAAAACTAACCGACAACATACACTAAGCAAGATCTAATAAAGAAAAGAGCCATTATACAATATATATACACACATAACGAACCATGTTGTTTATCGTATCTTGCTGACGATGACGTTGATGATGATGATGACGATGGCGACTTGATATCATTACTAGGAGCGCCGCTGGCAGTCATGGTAGTAGTAGTGGTAGTAGAGGTGAGGCCTTTTGGGTGGGTCTTCCTCTGTTTGGCCTCGTCCAGCATGTCTAACCAGCGCTGATGATGATGACGCGCGTGATGATGATGATGACGACGACGATGATGATGATGATGACGACGACGATGATGATGATGATGACGACGACGATGGTGATGATGACGATGATGATGATGATGATAATAGTGGCAAATATGACGATGATGAAGGTACAGATGATGATGATGATGACGATGATGAAAAAAGGAATGAATGAATGAATGGATGAATGAATGAATGAATATTCATTCATTCATTCATCTATGAGACATTATAAGGTATCTCGTCAAATTTTAATTTTCTTCATCAAACATCAGAATTACAGTCAGTATCATCATCACTAGCATCACCGTCATCATCATCATCATCACTGTCATCACCGTCGTCGTTATCAACATCATCATCATTTTCCCTAATTCCTAACTTTAACTTTGGGGGATGGGGCGGTGAAGAGGCGCGCGTCAGGGAACATGAGGACTTTGAAGGAGTTTTTAACATTACCTGAATCCTAATTGGGAAGTTAATGAATGAACGAATGAATGAACGAACGAATGAATGAACGAATGAATGAATGAATAAATAAATAAATGAATGAATGAATGAATGAATGAATGAATGAATGAATGAATGAATGAATGAATAAATGAATGAATGAATGAATGAAAAAGCAAACCACTCAAACATAAACAAAACAATGTCTAGACTAGAAATCAAAATGCCTAGACAGAAAAAAAACTATCAAGCCAACATATTACAAAACAAATATCAAACACATTAATAAATTCTGCTAATTAGCCTAGGCCAGTTAGGCAATCATAATTAAATTATAATTTATTCATAGAGACAACCTTGACATTTACAACAGCCAATCCGTCGAGCTCGTACAAAGTTTGATATTTATAGTACACTGGGCCTTTCCTAATTTAATTATAACTATATTTATATTATAATTATATTTATATTATAACTATATTTATATTATAACAATATTTATATAATTATATAATATTCACATATTTTATATTAACCAAATAATAATAATAAGTTAATCTTTAAAAGTTAATCTAAATTTAAAAGTGACTGTAAAGTAGTCGCAAATTACTGAAAACAAAAATGAAATAATAATAATAATAATAATGATGATGATGATAATAAAAATAATACCTTACAAATATTTAGTATCTTTGCCTAATCCCTAACCTTTCAGGAAGCCATGTTGTGATCATGAGTGAGTCATTCAAGAGGAAGAGATGGACCTTATGCATCTGACTGAGCGAGTCAACATCGACCTCGATGAGGTCCCCACCGAACAGTAGTTGTCTATCAGCTACGTCTGTTATAAACTACACAGAAAATATTATTAATTTTTATTATTATCAAATATTATTTGTTAAGTGTTATATATTATTAATAGCATGTGTGTGTGTGTGTGTGTGTGTGTGTGTGTGCGCGCGCGTGTGTAGGGATGGGCGAATTAAATTTATTCACTTGGTTATGCCTACTTACCACACATCCTTCGACTCTATCGAGCAGATGGGACAGGCCAACTTTCATCTTGAACTCTTCCACTTTGTTCGTTTTCTCCATGTCAATCTCTGAGTCGACTCAAGTAATAATATTAATAATAGCAATAATTATTGTTATTATTATTATTATAACAATCATCATCATTGCCACCACAATTATTACAATCATCATCATCACCATCACTATTATTATTATTATTATCATTATTATTATTATTATTATTACTATTATTACTTTTAGTTCCCCTTATGG
Source organism: Helobdella robusta (assembly GCF_000326865.2). Taxonomy (NCBI): domain Eukaryota; kingdom Metazoa; phylum Annelida; class Clitellata; order Rhynchobdellida; family Glossiphoniidae; genus Helobdella; species Helobdella robusta. The sequence continues at coordinate 349,210 of NW_008705557.1, forward strand.
ACAGCTCCATTAAACTTGTCATTAAATTTTTCTGGTCTGTGAGAAGATGACTCAACTGGTACATCTCCCCTTCCAAGACTAAAAGTTAAGTTAAATTTTTAATCGTGAAAATTTTTTTAAAAGTTAATCTAAATTTAAAATTGACTGTTAATTAGCTGCAAATTACTGAGAAAAAATAAAAAAAAAAATCAATTTTTAAATTTTTAGAAAAAAAATTGTGAACTAAATAACCAAAAAAATACAGAAAAAAATATAAATCAATATAATAATACAAAAATAAATAAATAAATAAACAAATAAAAATAAAATAAATAAAAATAAATAAAAAAAAGCATGAAAAAATTTACTAGAAATTTCCTTTGCCGTCTCAATGAACTGAGAATAATGCTTGTAGACATTTTTTTTTAAGTTCACTGATGTCTCTTCCCTGAGTTGGTTGACCTGTTTCCTCAGGGCCAGTAGTTCCTCGATGTTATTTAAGTTGTTATTTGACGTCTGCTTCATGACAACTGTTGATGTTTTAGAATTTTTAAATACTTCATTTAGAAATATTATAATAAAAAAAAGTAATATGATTATTAATTATTAGTATAATAATCATCAAATGAATAATTGTTATATTATTTTTATTTATTTATTTATTATTTTTTGGCAATATTTTCGTTAATTAAAAAATTTTTAGTATATAAATCAAAACAAATCACATCTATTTATATTTTATATAAATTTATTTCCATTTAATTTTTAATAATATCAATTTAGAAAAGTTTTGTCGCAATTTTATTTTTTAACATTTCCACAACAAACATCAATGGATCTTTAATTCTTTTGGGAGGATTTTTAATAATTAGAAGAATTAGAAAAGATTAAAATTGAACATAAAATAGTTTTTAATAAACAAAAATTAATAAAATAAAATGTCATTTACAAGCTTCCGCGTTAAAATCTTGCTTTGACAGAACTCTTGCCAGACCATCTCCCATCTTAAATACTCTTCTCAAGTCAGAATTAGGCAAAATTAGACAGGGTTAGTGTTAGTTTATTTTACGCCTTCGTTTACTTTTAGTACTTTGAAAACTAAAAGTGGATTTATGTAACAAAAATTTGGCTGATATTTCGTGTATATTTCACGGCATTTGACTTGCTTGGATTACGAAATTGAATGGATTTTAACGAGGAAGCTATATGAAGTATTTACTTGACTTATTATGCTTAAAACATTGTAGTAATTCGATTTAAATTTATTTAATAGAATTATGTAATATTAAGTTATTTTTGTTAATTTGAATATAAAAATTGCTTTTAGTCCGTGAAGTCCGGTGGTTACTGAAGCCGTAGGTTGGCTTAATCGGATTTTTTTTCATGTATACAATACTATGAGATCAATCAATCAAATAATCAATCAATCAGTCAGTCAATCAATCAATCAATCAATCAATAAGGCTTTAAAGCCGTAGGTTGCTTTTCTTGATTGTATATGTGTGATTAATTGATTGATTGATTGATTGATTGATTGATTGATTGATTGATTGATTGATTGATTGATTGATTGATTGATTGATTGATTGATTGATTGATTGATTGATTGATTGATTGATTGATTGATTGATTGATTGATTGATTGATTGATTGATTGATTGATTGATTGATTGATTGATTGATCTTGGTACCTAAAGGTGTCCCACAAGGGTCTATTCTTGGACCCTTGCTTTTTATATTGTTTATTAATGATTTGTTCTCTATTAAAACCATATTTAAAATTCTTCTTTATGCTGATGATGCTAGCTTTTTCTATGCAACTAAATCACCTCTGAAGGATTCGGACTTACTTAATTATAACCTAAAACTTATTACTAACTGGTTTTATACCAATAAACTAAAAATTAATTATCAAAAATGTAATTATATGATTATTGGTCCGATATATTATTTTGATAATGATCTTTCAGATAGTTTATGTTTTAATGTTACTTGCAACTATTTTAAAGGTACAATTTTAGCCATATATCGACCTCCTGCTTCTTCCTTCGATGCTTTTTTAAGACATCTGGAATGTATTTTGGATAAGCTTAAACCTACAACGGATATTTACCTTGTTGGTGACATCAATGTTGACCTATCTAAATGCACTACTCAAAGTATGGCAATTAAAAATTTACTAGCAACTTACAATATTTCCAATATATCATAACGAAAGCCAAGCGCTTCAAGTTTGCGTAATAGAAAAGTGTGATCAATGAGATCAAAAGCTTTACTGAGATCAATAAACACGCCAATTGTAAGAAGTCCATCATTCATATTAGAAAGGGTGTTATGTACAAACTGAAGATTGGCTAATTCAGTTGATCTGCCAGATCGGAAGCCAAATTGGTTTTCCGATAGGAGATGAAAAGTTGTTATAAATTTGTGCATTCGAATATACATGAGTTTTTCTAATATCTTGGACAATGGAGACAATAAAGATATGGGCCGGTAGTTGTTTACACAACGTTTGTCACCTTTTTTATATATCATCGAAGATCCTTACCAATACTTTTGGTCCCTTAAATCTTCATTTGAATAACCATTTAATGGAGAGGTCTTACAGTACAAAATTTTTGGGTCTAATTATCTCAGATAATTTATCTTGGGCTGAACATATTAATACTATTTCTTCTAAATTAAGCAAAATTTTAGGTCTTCTTTATAAAATAAGATACAAACTTAATAAAACTAATTTAATATTGTTGTACAATGCATTTGTTTTTCCTCATCTATCATATGTAATC
>NW_008705557.1:352294-383412 GCF_000326865.2 Helobdella robusta
TGAGTATGTGTTACAACGTAGCCTTAACTTACCTATTCATTACATTACGGTCCTAGCTTACCTAAAATTACAAAACTCAAGAGCCCAATTCATTGGCCTTTCGGCACCCACCCCACCACCTACGTAATGCCTTGGGCTCCGACCTAATAATAATAATGTAAAACTTAATAATTAACCTACCTATCGATACACTTACAGCGTTTTAATTTACAAGATTGTTCCTAGAATTACATTATTGCCCTTAACTACCTATGAAATTAAATTACTCTCAACCTTAGTAATAATAAATTAGAATGTGTAATGAAAATAAAATAACGCTCAAATACTAACATATGTGTTTATGTATGTATTTGTGCGTGTGTGTAATACGCTGATGCGTGTAATGTGGGTGCAAGAAAAAAAATAGAAGCGATAAACTTACGCGCCTACCTATTCAACTACATTAGTGTTGGATGCTTCCTATCTATCTTACCTACAATTAAAATTATGCCTATCTAACCTACCTATATAGCTACGTAATGTAATTGTGTGTATGTGTGTGTGCGTGTGAGCATTCTTACTTAATGTTAAATTAGAGAAAAACAGAGAATAAAGAATAAAACGTATCCCAGCCAGGCGTGTATTCATTGCCACTGAATGAATGAACGTGGCCTGACATCTTCCATGATGAACTCCTCTGGAAGCTTCAACCTGAATGAAATAAAAAAAATGAAAAAATTTTATTTATTTAATTAATTTAAATAAAAATAGAGAAACGAGCCAGCCGGAAAAGCCAGCCAACTGGCAAAGAAAGGAACCGCAAAGAAACCGTAAAACGAACCAAAGCCAGGCGTGCATTCTTTGCCACTGAATGAACGAACGTAGCGTGACATCACAACCATTCTGATCATCAACAATGGACTCCTCTGGAAGCTTAAACCTGAATGAATGAATCTGAATGAACCTAAATGAATGGAAAAATCTTATTTATTTAATTAAAACGAAAATAGAGAAACGCAAAGAAGCCGACCGGTCGGCAAAGAAAAGAACCTCAAAGAAAGGTATCTATATAACTCTATATAACTCTATATAACTCTATATAACTCTATATAACTCTATATAACTCTATATAACTCTATATAACTCTATATAACTCTATATAACTCTATATAACTCTATATAACTCTATATAACTCTATATAACTCTATATAACTCTATATAACATGCATACTACCACATTCAATCAATAAAAATCCCACTAAAACCAGGAACCACCGCGCACCTGTTAAATGTATGGTGTGAAACAAAACAAACAAAAAACACACCACCAAGTAGAGTAAAAGAATAAAGTCCCTAACCTACCTATGTAACTAAATTACCTTATGCCCTAGCCTACCTATATAATAAATTAATTTTTTGTCTCACCTACCTATGTTTCATTAACTTAACTCAAGACTCATGAAGAAAGAGAAAAAAGAGTAAAACAGAACATAAAATACTACCACATAAACAAACATGATGTATGTATGTATGTATGTACGAGCAACCGCTATAGAACCCACCTAAAATATAAAAAAATACAACATACAAACACACAAACCACAGACATGCGAACTCTATATAACTCTATATAATAAAATAAATAAAAATAAAAAATTATAAAAATAAAATAAATGAGATCAGACAGACTGCTTCAAGCGAGGCAGAATGCCTGATCTGATTTTCGTGTTGTCTCAGCTCCTATTTATACTCGTTTCAACCATACATTTTCATCATTTCAATAATTGACATCAGTAAAAAACTTATTTAATATATGTAGTACACTATTATACAGTCTTAACCACAATGCTAACCGTACTAAATTGACGTCATCGAACGAACGCCTTCGAAACTTTCTGATTGGCTGGTTGAATCTGCTATATTGCTTTTTATATAAACATATAATCTTATTAATTATTTGTATACATGGATTCTAGTCACTTAAAATAAATTCATAATAAAAGCAACAGTGATCAGTGCTATATATGTACGCACGCAGTTCAAATTTTTCGGGGAGAATTCAAAATAGTTTGAGACCACACCTTGCTTAACATCCGATTCCAAGCCGAGCCAAGCTGAGCCAATATGCTTAGATTTATAAGCGCTTTTATATTAAAATTTTGCTCGCTTTATTTATATATATATATATATATATATATATATATATTATACAAATTCATTATAAAAGCAACAGTTATCAGTGCTACATATGTACGCATGCAGTTCAAATTTTTCGGGGAGAAATCAAAATAGTCTGAGACCACACCTTGCTTAACATCCAATTCCAAGCCGAGCCAAGCTTAGCCAATATGCATAGATTTATAAGCGCTTTTATATTAAAGTTTTGCTCGCTTTATATATATATATATATATATATATATATATATATATATATATTATACAAATTCATTATAAAAGCAACAGTTATCAGTGCTACATATGTACGCATGCAGTTCAAATTTTTCGGGGAGAATTCAAAATAGTCTGAGACCACACCTTGCTTAACATCCAATTCCAAGCCGAGCCAAGCTGAGCCAAGATGCTTAGATTTATAAGCGCTTTTATATTAAAATTTTGCTCGCTTTATATACGAATATCCCAATATAACAAATTCTCCATCCTATTTTAAAAAATTTTTTTGATGCTTTTTAATCAGTTAGGTCACAAAAATCATTATCGATATCGCGATGAAATTTTTTAAAAATTGTTGATAAAAGTTGTAGTAAGAAGTTTAAATTTTTCTGAGAGAATTCAAAATAAATTGAGACTACACCATAACACAATTGTACAATTTGAATGTGTAAATATAACATTATTAATGTATTATAACTACGTATATGTCTATCTATCTATTTCTTTATTTAGTTTTGCCTGCGTTTGATATTATTTGGTCAAATTTATTTGATAGGAATTGAATAAAACCTTTATAGCGGCTGATTAACTACCATGCAGTTAAATAACTACTGTTAACATGACGTCATTTCCTCCAACGATTTCGCAACGAATTACCCATCCTATTTAATAAATTTTATTTGATGTTTTTTAATTAGTCAGGTCACAATCATCATCATCATCGATCGTCTTCTTGTTCTCGCTTCTTCTTAACACGTGTCAAACATTCTTTTGCCAAATCTGCTTTTGCTTTTTCTGGCCCTTTTTTCTGGAACTCTCTACCTACTTCTCTGACTACTTCTCCATCACTTACGAAGTTCAGAGCGGATCTCAAGACCCATCTGTTTTCAAAATTCATTGAGGAGCGCTGTTGAACATCGCGGAAATAGCGCTTTACAAGCTAATTGATTGATTGATCGATCGATATCGCAATGAAACCAAAGGGAGAATTTTTTTAAATTTTTGAAAAAAGTATCTTTAATCGTTTTATGATACTACTTTGTTCAATAAGATACTGTTTGATACATATAACTAGAATCCTCGAGCCACATCACATATTTCTGTGTATATATATAATTATATATATATATTTATTTATTTATATATATCAACTTTTATTATGTATATATATTATGTATATATTTTAGATCTTAAAATTTATATAATATAGATAGCAAGCCATAAGATCCAACCACTGAATTAGAGATAAGAATTGAGCTATATTGCAGGGCTTGAAGGAGCTATTTTCAGTCCTTTATGGTGCAGCTCCGTTAAAGGAAAAACTGCTTACATGCCAGTCTATACTACTGAGTACCGATCATAGATATATAATTTACCCAACCGTACATGTCTAAAACGGAACATTACTTGGTCTAGATTGTCTAATAAACTTATATCACTACAAGTTTATTAAAACAATTACATTAACGTAAATTTAAGTACAATACCATAGCAATACCATAAAATATAACGGAGATGAATGAAGAAAAACACATTTGTGTACGTAATCTCTTTTTTCAAATTATTTTTAACGAGTTACTTTTCAAATTTTCATTTTTTTATAAACTTAAATCGACAAAGGATATTTCGATTTTTAATAAAAAAAAATATTCACACCAAAATGTCAACAACATCGATTGGGAATGCTGCAACCTAAGTTATCGCACGATGCATCGACATATTTATTGGGATCTTCTGGCAGGTAGCAGCAATCAGAGCAAGTAAGACTGAACGTTATACAGCGCTGTTTTCTTAAGGCCCACTGTTGAATCATGTCGGCTGCTATCTTAGGGTACAATCCAGCGTTCAGTGGTTCCGCTGGTTTGCAACAACTGCAGCAAGAAACGGGCCATGTTGCTGGCGGGTTTCGGGTCAGGATCAACCTTGACGGTCTGTTCGGTATGCAGTGGCAGGGGCAGACGCATTTGATTGGAACGTCAGCCGGGGGAGGTATGTAGTTACGGAATTTGCACTTCCCAGTGCACAATGTTGACTCATTCTCGTGCTCCCTCATCAATTCGGATGGAGTCATGTCGGCTGGGTTGTTATTAGCGTTGTTTGACCTGTTGAGATCATCTCCGTCATTATGAGTTGCGTAACAGTATTCAGGCTGACCTGAGGCATTGTTCGTAATGTTATCTCCGCCGCTTCTTTTGAGTCCAGCGCAGCAGGGAAGGAAGCAAGGAGTACACTTGGCGTAAGAACTACAACTGGCTTTTATTTGTTCACGCTGACTAGGTTGATCAGCTGGTGGCATGCAAGTGGAGCAGAAAGGAGTGCAGAGAGGCATGCAGGGAGGTGAGTAACAAGCGCAATTACACGGATTTACGCAACAAGGAACGCCACAACTTCCACAAGATCCAGGAGAATCCGACGAAGGTGAACCTGACGGAGATGATGTGGATGGAGAACCCGAAGATGAGAACCCACCATTATTAGCGCTGGCTGAGGAAGAGCAGCCTGGCAGACAACAAGCTGGACAGCAACAACCAGGTGCACAGCAACCAATCGGTAAGCAACATCCAGACGGAAAACAACCTGGAGTGCAACATCCAGGTGCACAACAACCTGGAGTGCAGCATCCAGGTGGACAGCAACCTGAACTGCAACATCCAGGTAAACATCCCGGCGTACAGCAGCCTGGCAAACAGCATCCGGGTGGAGCACAGGGATTGCAGCAGGGAGTGCTGAAAGCGGGTCCGTAAGGAACACACGGGTTCAGACAGCAGTTTGGAGGACAACCTTCACATTTTGTTGGAGGTTCATCTTTTTCAGCAAAGTAAATTTTCAACGGTTTGGGGGGAGGATTTGGACACGTCTCGTAGTTTTTCATACTTGGTTTTTTTTTATTTTCCGGCAGACAACATGGAACTGGACAGGGACAAGGACACGGACATCTACAAGTAGCTGTTGGAACTGGGAAAGCAAAAATCATTTTCGGTCCGTCGCATTCAAGTTCTTCCTGGGCAGGTGGGATCTTTGCTTTTGCCCACGGATATTCAACTTTGTGGAATGGTACGCCAGTATCCTTACCCTCAACGTAGCCACCATGGCAGATGGCGTTATTAAACATGTTCTTATTCAGGTGTTTAGAGTTGTCCAAATTTTTTCCAGACTCTTTGTTGTTGTCCATATTTTGGTTCTCGTCTATCGCGCCATCATCATTAGCTTGCCTATCTAGCTGCCCCATCAATCCACCGATGACCCCATCACACGGGAAGACAGCGGAACAGGGCCCGCTGGAAGGAGGTGTGCAGTTGCAAGGCGAACCTAACGGACAGAAGCCTGGCGGGTAGCACGTACAACCGCAACCACAGCACGAAGACTTGCTGCCACAACAAGGCGAACATGCGCAACAGGGAGGGTAACATGGGGGACAGTTTGGAAGACAGGGACATCCAAGTCCGCAGGGGGGGCACGGAGAAAATGGGCAAGGACATGGAACCGGACAGGGGCATATAACGCATTCTATTCCCTCCTCTCTGTCTTGTTCCTTCTTCGGTTCTTCTTCTTTCATTTCTTCCGCTATGCATCTTTGGCGCCATCCAGTGAAACCTGTAGTGAAAATTATTTTAAATTTGGTTATGATGATTTATTTCATTTTTTACCAATTTAATGTGTCATTTACAAAGAGTTTAATTCATCTAAACGATAAAGTGAGAAAATGTCTCTGCCTTCCATCTCACCTCCACAATTCCTCTGCTTAAAATTCAAATTTTGACAGTTTTTAGCGCTGACTGCAATGACACCGGCCGCATTTTTCTTCAGGGCGGAGTTATTGTCGTTCGCAGACATCTTCTCAAATTTCGTGACGTGACTTTCTTGGAAATTCATATTGTTGTTCCTGTTTAGAACGCAACTGCTTACATTGTCTACTTCGCCGTTGCAATTGTTAGTAATACCGCCGTCACTGGTGCTGTTGCTGCTACTAAAGTAGTCGTTGTAGTCGTTGTTGAAGTCGCAGCCGTCGTTATTGTCGACCTTGTTGTTGTTGTTACAGATGTTTTTGCTATTGTTGAACCTACTATAATCGCAAAATTGGGCACACTTGCACGGACAGGCTTCTTTCTTGTGATCGCATTTGGCTTTGGAGCGACGAGCTTGCTCGAACTGAGCCACCCCTATGATACCTGCTTCCGGGAAGGATAGTCCCAACTGAAATTGACTACCCGGAACGTGACCTGGAGTGTTGGAGTGTTTCGTTAGGAAATTATTGGTATTGTTATTACTGTTATTGCTGTTTTTATTACTATTATTATTGTTGTTGTTGTTGTTGCTTCCATTACTATATCATTGTTGCTTCCATTACTATATCATTGTTGCTCTCATTATTGCTGGTGTGATTGAATGTTTCACAACCGGGTATGATTTGTCTCGAGCGAAAAATGAGATCATTAGTATGCACGTAAGATGTCAAACTACTAGAAAAGATAAAAAATTTTAAAAATTTATTTCCGCATTCTCAAACTATTCTTCAAAAATTAAAGACGAGCATATATCAAAAAATTAAAGACGCCAATATATCAAGCTATCAAAACAACACCCACCACCAGAAACAACACCCACCACCAGAAACAACACTCACCACCAGAAACAACACCCACCACCAGAAACAACACCCACCACCAGAAACACTACCAAAAAAACCGTCTCTAACCCATATAACCGGACTTCAGCTGTTCCGTGTAAATGGGATTAGCAACGTAGGTCTTCCTGTCGCAGACCAGACAGACGGATTTACAGTACTCTTCAGATTTTCCAAGACCGCAGTGAGGTACGCACTTGTTTCTATACGATTTGGCTTGCTCTTTGCAGGAAGCTATGATTTGAGGATTACAAGCTCTATTGCAGTCACAAGAAGTCCTGCGTAAAAAATGTATTTTTATACAAATAATTAGTGAATTAGTAAATGGGGATGTTGAGAGGATGTGCCTTAAATATTTATTCTCAAATTTTTTCGCATTTTTATCAGATTTGGCTTGCTCTATCGCGAGGCGCTTTAACTAGCGAAATGCAAGTTCTATTGCGTTTTCAAGAATCTTTTGAAGGTTTTTTTCATACAAAAAAAGTAATTATTTAGTGAATTAGTATTTGGGAGATTTATAGGGAGGTGTCCAAAATGTTTTTATTCAATATTGTTATAAAATTGGGCTTTTTCTTTGCAGTGTGTTCCAATTTTGTGATTGCAGGTTGTCAAATTTCCTAATTGATTAAACGCAGAATTATTGAATTAGTTGCTGTGAAAGTTTTAGGATTGTGAAATTTAGTAAATTAGTAACTGGGGGTGATTGTAGGGATGTGCTTGGGATGAGATTTTTATTCTAAAATGTTGTCATCAGTGATCAAAATGTGTTGCGTGTTTCAAATAAAAGGCTTAATTTAATTTAACATGAATATGGCATTTTGAAATGAATAAAATCTATAATAATTTAAAATTAATTATAAAGATAGTTTCATCATAAATTATAACAAATTATGATAAATCATAATAAATTGTGAAAATATTAATCAAAAGTTACTCACTTCTGATTTTCTAGTTCAACACACATCAGCTTATCAGTACCATAACTCTGACACATTTTAACATTTGCCAATTTTTTGTTATAACTTTATTGATTCAAAATATTTATTTATTAATAAATAACTTTTTACTAAATAACCGTTTCGCTGTTTTTGTTTCGAGTTTCGTTATCTTGTTTCGTTTTGTTCCGCCTAGTTTCGTTTCGGTTTTCACTTTTTTACAAGACTTTAAATTTATGATGTTTGTTTGTTATATTTTTTTTTACTAGTTCCTTAATTCTTGAAACCTCTCGCTATTTTGTATAGTATTACGTATTTTAATTTATGTTTACGTCATGAGCGTTTAATCTTAAAGCACTTAACTTTTTCAGGATATTTGAGGGGGGAAAATATGCACTTGAGTTATATAGTGCAAAGCAGCATGTAACATCTAACCATCGAATTGATGAATGAACGAACAAATGAAAAAATGAATTAATGAATTAATTAAGGAACGAACAAATGAATGAACCAACCAATCAACCAACCATCTATCAAACGAAAAAACGGATGAATGAACATATAATTTTACGTTATAGACTACTTATATAATAGTACTCAAATTTTAAAATCCCCATCGCGGGATAGATTTTTGCACACCTCAAACAATTGCTAGCTAACGTGGTGTTCATGCAATTTTTTTAAATAAAAGCGTTTTTTTTAGCAATTTTTTCCACTATACTCAAACTGGTATCCCTTTAGATCTAGACACTGCTGATCAGGGACGTTCACAGAGGGGAAAGACGACTTACACCCCCCACTTCAAGTTATTGAAGGGATTTTAGTACAAATATAACCGTTGTAACTATTTTAAGACATATAATTGCCTATAAAGACCATTTGTTGACCGATAACGTTCAAGGATTCACCCATTTAGTTACCTTTTAGTTGAATCTGCATTTACTTTTTCTGGCCCTTTTCTCTGGAACTCTTTACCTCTTTCTCTGACTACTTCTTCATCACTTACAAAAATCAGAGCGGATCTCAAGACCCATCTGTTTGTAAAATTCATTGAGGAGCGCTGTTGAAAATCGTGGAAATGGCGCTTTATAAACTAATTGATTGAATGATTGAAACTTCACACTTTGGTTTCTTTATTGAGTTTATATTTCCACGATTCTTTTTTTAATTTGGAATTTTTTGAAATTGTAGAAATTTAAACGACTAAAATTAAACTGAACTAATTTTTGTTTGAGAAAGTTTTTCAATTTGATTTGAAAGTAGAAGTTACGGAGTTCTGGTTTATCACCACCATCATCATTATTGTTATCATTAACGGTTATTTGAGACTGCTGTTGCATTTTAATTCAATAGTTTTGGTGTCAAACTCTTCTTAAAATCTGAGTACCATATTTGAAGAATTATTAAGTTTTTGATTGATGTTATTACGTTTAAACAAATTAAATTAAGAAATATATTTATGCCAAAAAATCATTTGTTTATTTATTTGTTAGCAAGTTATTCACTTTTTAAACAAATTAAAATGTTTCATAAGTGCGAAAAGAAAAGAATTCGACATCAATAACCAACCGACTTAATGATTCAACATTTTTAACAATGAAGAGTCCAACAAACGAAAAGTGGCTATTTAAACGTTATTCATAGATATATTTCAAATGGACACACACTCACACGCACACACACACGCACACGACTACTACTGATTATCTCTTGGTACACCGGGGCACATGGAACTTTCATCGCATTCGCAGGTTGGCGGGTATGGACCGTCGGCCGAGAAACAGATGCAATTTCGAATCGGCCTATCGAACCGACCGACGTTGTTGCAAATTTTCGACCCGCAACAGAATTTATTCGTCTTCTGGTAAAAACTCAACTCTCTCTGTCTAAAATTGTTCCATTTATAAATGGGATGACAGCTGATGCAGGGTGAGCAGGGGTCTATTTCCATTTCCGGTTCGTCCAACTCATCCGGATGCTCCAATAAACCAACATTCGGTGGTTCGAAGTGAGATCGCCTCCTCTTGCTTTCTCTGATGTAATCTCTATCGTCGATGTACACGCAGTTTTTGATGCTCTGAGTTGGCTTCGATGACTTCAAACTGGTGTCATCGCTTCTTACATCGGAAGGTGCGGGGCCCATGGAATCTCTTTTCAGGGTGCCCGGAGAATTGGTGTTGACATTGACGGCCGAGCTCAGCGAAGTTAGCGTCAGTTCAGAAACTGCGGGCTCTGACGTCAGCTGGAGTGAGTTTTGATAATTGTTGCCGGTCAGATTTTGCGGAGATATCGGGTCAGGCTGCTGTTGTTGTTGCTGTTGTTGTTGCTGTTGTTGTTGCTGTGGTTGTTGTTGTTGTGGAAGATGTAACTGTTGTGGTTGTTTGACTAGCGGCTGCTGCTGTAAATGTGGTTGTGTTTGTTGTAGCTGCTGCTGCTGCATAAGTGGTAGCTGACAAAAAACTGGCGATGATAAAAACTGCTGTGGAAGGTTTTGGTCCTGCTGAGGTGTTTGTTGCGCGGTTTGGTTCACGACTTGCTGCTGCTTCTCCGGTATGAAATTTTGAGGCGATTGCATAAAATTTTGTTGTGGTGGTAGCGGTTGTATCGAAAGTTGTTGTGGCTGTGCTAGCTGCTGCTGAGGAGTTTGCTGCTGTGGTTGAAGCTGTTGTGGTTGAAGCTGCTGTGGTTGAAGCTGCTGTGGTTGAAGTTTCTGTGATTTCTGGACAATTTTCTTTGTGACAGCGTCTAATTTTTGTTGTTCTAACTGTCGTTGAAATTGTGCTGGTGCTGTTTGGTACATAGGAAAAACATTGCGATTGTTGGAGAAGTTTTGCGCCATGTTACCTGGCACGTAGGTTATTGGGAATGGTGATTGTCCGTATGGATACAGAAACTGCATTGGTAATTGTGGAGTTGTTGAGGAGACGTGGGGCCAGTAGACGGGGCAGGGGCTGATAAACTGAGTGGTGAATTGAGAAGCGAGAGGCTTTGAATTTTCAAACATCAGCACATCACTGTTTTCGTTGTTGTTGTTGTCGTTATTGTTGTTGTTCTCGTTGTCGTTGTTGTTCTTGTTGTTGTCATTATTGTTGCTGCTGTTGTTTTTAACGACTTTGTTTTTGTTGCTGCCATTTTCGCTTGTTTTACTGTTAGCTTCATCTCCTCCACCGTGCACAGCATCATCGGCGTTGCACTTGTAAACGCCGAACGAGCATTTCCTCCTACCAAATGTTTCACCCTCCTTGTAACTTCCCTTGATGTTGCAATTGTTTCCCGAGTTTAGCTCAGTTTGAGCTTTCAATAATTTCTTGGAATTTATCGATCTTTTCATGAGACTGGCCTTCCTTACAATGGAGGCGTTCGACATTTCCTTAGCCATGGCGGCTTTTTCCACAGCTTTCTGTAGCTCTGTTTTTTCGATTTCGAGGCCAAGTATTTCGCTAACGATCGCGTCCTTACGATCACAATCGATGATGACAATGTTCGGTTTTTTGGCGTGAGTGAAAGGAAGACGACAAGACATCGGTTTGACGGCAACCCCTTCAGGAACGCACGGCATATCATAAGGAGAACAAACAGGGCACGGATAATGAACCGGATAGAAGCATGGACAAATAACGCATGGTGGAGGTTTTTTCTTACGAACCAGTTGAATTTCTACAGGACTGGTCGGTTTAGGTCGAGCTTTTCTGGCGCATCTTTTTAGCGTTGGTGGTGGTGGATTCATTGGTAGTCTATAATCTGCCTCGCTGACAAACTCGTTTAAAACCGTATTGCAAACCGGTATTGCACACGTGTCGCACTTCGTTTCATCCAACGGAGGTACACATGGGTAGTTGAAGGGGTTGCACTTTGGATTATAATAAGGATTGACGCATGGCGGACAGCAAATAGGCGTTTCCCAGCCACTGCATAAACCGGAGCTCGGAGATTTGACAACATCTATGGGCCCGTCAAATGTAGGGCCTTTACAAGGTTCGACGCACCCTGGAGGGCAAAATGGTTCGTAGCAACTCGGAGGTGGAAAACTTCCTGGCGGTGGGTAACAATTGTGTGGATGTGGGCAAGTTACTGGCTTTGGAGTGTAGAAGGGTAGTGGCACGTAACAACAACACGGCATGCTCGCACATGACGGCTGACTGGAATTTTCGGATTTAGGATCGTCCGGATTAGATTGTCCCAAATTCGATCCGGATGGTTGACCACAAGAACAGGAAGAACATGACGATAGGCAGCATGGATATGAACCACACGGAACACAGCCTGGCGGAGAACAACATGGTGAACAACAGGGTGAACTACATGGAGAACAACATGGTGGATAACATGGTGAACAACAGGGTGAACTACATGGGGAACAGAGCGAACCACATGGTGAACAGGGCAAACCACATGGTGAACAACAGGGTGAAAAACAGGGTGAACAACAGGGCGAACCACAGGGCGAACTACATGGTGAACAACAGGGCGAACCACAGGGCGAACCACAGGGCGAACAACAGGGTGAACAAGGTGAGCAGCAGGAATTTTTACACGGTGAGTCACCTAGTGAAGGTTTACCGAAGGATTGTGCACCACCCGAAGGGCCACGTAATGAAGGGCCACCGGAATAAGGAGCACTTCGCGAGGGGCTGCCGGAAGAACCAACTTTCACTGATGGTGTTCCCGAGCCACCACCTATTTCAGAAGCACCATTTGGGATACCATTTTCTGGCGGATCGTTAAACGAAGAACCACCCCCAGGACTTTTCTGAAAATCGTCTTGAGGTCCGTCAAAATATGGGTCATCTGGATCACCTTCAGTTTGCGGTGAATCGCCAGTCAATGGACCACAAGGACTGCATGGACCACACGAACCACACGGACTGCACGAACCACACGGACTGCACGGACCACACGGACTGCACGAACCACACGGACTGCACGGACTGCACGAACCACACGGACCGCACGGATCACACGGACCGCACGAACCGCACGGACCACATGGACCACACGGACCGCACGGACCACAAGGACTACACGGACCACACAGACTACAAGGTGGACGGCATGGTGTAACAAAGCATGGCGACGTACAACACGGAGAGGTACAGCATGGTGAAGGGCAGCAAGGATTGCAACAAGGGTTGGTACAAAGATTTGGACAAGGAGGGAAAGCAGGACAGCTAGGTGGCGAACAACAAACGTCACAGCAAGCGTTTATGTTTTCATTCTTTGGACTGCTACATTTTTTCCGATTTTCTTCTTTCTTCTCCTTTTTGACCATCTTTAAATGCTGCGATATCGTCCGCAATTTTCTATCGAATCAGTCTGCTTTTAAACGTGTTTGCCGAATGGTTAGATGTTATTTTAACTCGGCGATGTTTCGATTTTTAAATTTTCGTTACCTGTCGGTAAAATATCCGATAATTGTTTTTACTCAATCGTGACGCGTTAGAAGTTTCTAGAGTTTTTACAGATGTTTTTATTTATAAAATCTTAGTTAATTGATAATTTAAAAATTTATGCTGTGTTGTTTATTTTTCTAAGTTAAATAACGTCATTAACTTTTTTTTATTTTACTTCGTCATGCATAATATCGTAGTGCCTCATAACATCTCAAATTCCTGAAAGAAGAATTAAAATTTGAGAGGAAATATTTGAAACAAAACTTTTGGTCATTTTTTGTTCACTGTTTTTGAATTATTAAAATTAATATAAAATTTAAATTCAAATAAAATGAATTAATTTCAAAATGACTCTGCAAAGAATATGAGAAAAAATCGCATCTGACGCAATGTATAATCTTAATGACTGAATATCTTAACAACCGAAAACAAATAACATCCGTAAAAAAATATAATATAAGAAATCATTTAAAAAATTAGCAAACAATTAATTCTTTGAAAAAAAACGAAGTAAGCGAATAATCGTCAACTCATTGCTATAATTTAATTCCGATGCTGATAATTAGTTAAAATTGAAAAAAAAAATTTGAATCGAAACCTTCTCCGCCCCACAGAAATGAATTACGAAGACGACAGCAGCGAAGATTCCCTACCTGAAGCCATTGTGAGTGTACCGAAAGAGACGATCACCAGCATACTCTATCCTTGCCCCTATCCCATGTGTTGCCACTGTATGATGCACGGACGCACTCCTTTCAGCACCCAGAAAATATACGCTCCGTGGGGAGACAACGGTCCCTGCTACCCAATGTACTCAGGAGGCGTGTGCGGTATTAGTGGGCCATTTGCCGCCGTCCCCCCGTGTTACCTCCCGAGTCCGAAAAATGCCTGCGAGCATGGGATTACGATAACAAACGAGAAGAAAGCACCGCCGTATCTTGGTCCTAACGACGTCTGGGTGCCCACTAGAAAACAACACAGTAATCTTAGCCAAGGAACTAATTTTGATAAAAAAAGTGAAAAGTCTGGTACATCCAGTGCACTCTCGATGATGACAAAAGGAACGAAGAACAACGGTAACAACGGAAATAACAATAGCAACATTTCAACTAAAAAGTCGACAGATATGATTGATAGGAGTGAGGAGAACAACGATGATGACG
Organism: Helobdella robusta; assembly: GCF_000326865.2. Taxonomy (NCBI): domain Eukaryota; kingdom Metazoa; phylum Annelida; class Clitellata; order Rhynchobdellida; family Glossiphoniidae; genus Helobdella; species Helobdella robusta. The sequence goes on from NW_008705557.1 coordinate 366,778, forward strand.
ACGAAGATGACGAGAATGAACGAACTATTTTTCAATTAATGACTAAAAAAGAAGATCCAGATACTATAAAAGGCATATACATGAAAGCTGTCAGCGACCAAATAAAAAATAAATTCACGCAAAAAAATCTGAGAAACACGATGAATCTCTTATCGGAAAACAACAATGCAAAAGCAAAATCTTCCGTCGGCATTAATAATGCACCAAACAAAAGCAGCACTATGAAGGAGATTGCTAGGAAAATAATGAACAGCCATCCAAACTCTTCTAATAATCAAAGCGACTCTGATCAACCAAAGTGTTCTGCTACTTCATCCTGTTTTTCCACCTTCTGCATGCCGTTCTGTTCAAAACCATGCTGCTATCCGCCATTTTGTTGTCCACGGCCAGGTTGTGGTGTACCGGCTGTTTTTACCCCAGCCTGCAGTGCACCCCTCTGCTGTGCACCCTCCTGTTGTGCTCCTTCCTACTGTCCTTGCGGTTCGTCATCAAATGCTACTACTGCCGACGACGATGCCAGTTCAGACCTACCCGGTCGTAAACCGACAACAGATTTAGCAGAAGCCGATTTGGAAAATTTGGTGAATGGAAGTCTTCACGGTCTAAAAGCAGCGGAACATTCTTGCTTTCCGCAGATTGACAACCAATGCTTCTGCCCTCCTTACTGCGGGCCAATGAGCATTATGTACACCAGTCGTAAGCTGACTGTGGACGAGCAAAACCAGTTAGGTACAGAACTCTGCAAGTTACAGATTGAAAATTTGAGAAAATACAGAGCTTCGATGGGCATAATCGATCCTGTGGATTACGATCCAGAATTAGTACATTCATTCAAATCCAAACCAACTAAAGATATTGGAGTTGAACCGTCTACAGAGAAAAATAGGCGGCGTTCAACAGGAATTAATAGTGTTAATAACGACGTTCGTAAAAATTTAGTTGGGGACGCCTACGAACCACAAAAGGAGGATGCAAATGGCGACGCGGCAAAAACCGATTTAGAAAAAAACATGTCGGGTTTAAAAGAAGAAGAATTTGATGAAGATGGTGAACCTAAAAGGAAAAAAAACGAGTTAGTTTTAATATTTCCAGCTCCGAACAAACCGGCTCGACCGACACTAAGATGCGCGTGCCCACCACCCATCCCATCACCGTTCAAAGTTACAATTCCTCCTGTAGACTGCACTCCATGCAAGCAAACAACGTTGACGCCGTCTAGAGTTAAACTCGGAAATTTCCTGGATGGATTAGTGAATGAGGATAAGAAATGTTCAGAGAAAAAAGAAGAAGAACCCATCCACATGTATCTTTGTCCGTGTCCGTTTGCTAAAATACCTAAACCCAAATGCTGTTTATGTCCTTGCCCGTGCTCCTGCCCATGTCCAGGTTCCTGTCCGTGTTCTTGTTTTGGTCCCTGTGGCTGTCCATTTCCTTGCGGTCCTTGCGCATGTCCTTCCTTTTGTCCCTGTTCGTCTCCTTGTTCGTCGTGTGGTCCCACTGATTCTTCTCCGTCTAATGACGCCCTGGGATTTAATAATGGAAACAACGGAAGACGCGCATCCAACAGAAATAATGGGAACAATATTTTTGAAAGTTGGAACACGAATAGTGATAACAACAACCCTCCCTTAAGATGGAACACAAACAACGGCCACAATGCTTCCCCAATCTCGAATGGCGTCAGAAAAATAAGCTCCATTAAACGACCGAGCATCGCCACCAAATTGACAACCCCGCCAAGTGTCATGACTGGTTTGACAAAAAATTTAAGCGCTCTTACAGGAAAAAGTGCTCCCACCAGTGGATTCGTAACGGAGCGCCAAAACTTTGAAGATGAACTCGAACAGCAAGAAGAAGTGGACAGCTGCAAATCTCCACCATGCTACGGAAACACGCCATGTTGGTACGGACGCAGTTGTGGTGCATGTGGCTGCTGCGGTTGTGGCTGCAGATGTGGTCTTGGCTGCTGTCCAACAGGTCCTGCCTGCTGTGGCTGTCCAGGTTGTTGCGGATTAAATCCTCCTGCGCCATTACCGCCAGTGTGTTTGTGCCCACCAGGGTGCATATGCCAAAGTCCTTATCCCTGCGTCTATCCCTGCTTGCCTCCACCTCCTCCGATCCCTCCTAACTTGGGAGCACCGGCTTGTGGTCCTTGCCTCAGTGCCTACAGAGCTCCGGTCTGTAGGCTGCCCGCTTGCGGAAACAATTTCCCGTACAAAATTTTGCAAACAACTGTCTCTGATTGACTAGGAATTTGAATTTTTGATGAATTATAACTGAAATCTGTATTGCTTATTGTCTGTTTACTGTCTTTTTATGCTTTTTCCAACTTTGTAAAAAAAATTTGAATCGTTTGCATCGGGTTTTATATAATTTATAATTGAATGAATCTATAAATAAGTGAATAAATATATTTGAAAAATATATAGCTTAATCGAATAAAATGATTCACGGACTATACAATTATTCTCCGAAGCATACTCCGAAGTTTGAAGTAATGGCCGGCAACGCAGTGCGAAGAACACGTAATGAATCCAGTTAACTGCCAGCTCAAGTCACTACATGAGCGTCACATTCCCAAAAAATCGAGCTAATGTATGTGCATTCGGTACAGCAATGATGGCATGTCACAAATTAGTCGCTTCAAGATTTTATATATCGAAAGGGTCGAGATTTCCATCACAAAATTATACATTTTCATGTTCAGGACCTCGGGAGATTGAGAGAGAGAGAGAGAAAAAAAAAGAAAGAGAGAGAGAGAGAGAAAAAGAAAGAGAGAGAGAGAGAAAGAAAGAGAGAGAGAGAGAGAGAGAGAGAGAGGAGACTGACATTATAACAATGTCACATTCCACAAAAATCGAACTATAGTAATACATAACGATGACTATTCGGTCGATCCAAGATACTCTCATGGATATATATTTATATATCCATAGATACTATGTATCAAAAAATGGGATTCACTTTATGAAATTATAAATTTTTATGCCTATGCTATTGAGTACTACATTGATATCATATAAAAAAAAACTACCAGCTTAATTAACTATAACAGTTCCACACCTTCCAAAATGATCGAGTTATAGTTTGTAGCTCTATTCGAGTCTATATAGACAACAGATGATGAATATTCCTGTCTAAAAACATAGTTTCACTGACTTAACTGACAACAAATTAAGTATAAACATCCTTAAACCCTTCTGTATAAACAATAACAGAGGAATATATCCGTCTAAAAACATAGTTTTACTGACTTAAATAACAAATTTTACAGACTTAATTAACAAACAACACTGGTTAAAATGAGGAGTGGTTGTCTTCCATAGATTCTCGGCTCATAGACACCCATTGGTTGTATGCAGCCCATTATCGCTATTAGTGAAATAATTTACCAAAAATTGAAATCGTCGGCTGCTTGTCGGGATGGTTTATTTAATGTCTCATCCAATGGATATATATAATCATGGATAAATATAATCATATATAATAAAATCATATAATCAACATATAATCAATAAATAATCATATAATCGATATATAATGAATATATAATCATATAATGATTTTTATCCATGGTCCCATCCCTCTTAATATAAAAAAAAGCCAGTTTTCGAGAATAAAATTCGCGCTATACTAATTCTATTTTCCGTGACGTCAACATAGGTTTTATTAAACGAAATCCTAAAATGAAAACAAATAAAATGGAGTGTTCTTATTGAAAAACTTCAAAAGTTGAAAAAAATAGTCATAATAATAATAACAATAACAACAATAGTAATAGTAATAATAATAATAATAAACAGTAACAATAACAACCGTATTAACTTTTTGGATAAAAAATCGGAATCATTCTAAAAATTAACTATTTTTAACGCTCATTCATTCGTTCGTTCGTTCGCTTATTTGTTCATTCACATACTCACTCATTCATTTATTCGTTTGTTCGTTTGCTCAATCATTTCATTCACTCACTCGTCCATTCATTCACTCATTAATTCATTCAATCAGTCAATCAATTATTCGTTCATTCAAATTTTCAAAAATTAAATTAGATAATAAGAAATAATATACATAATATAAAATAGAATAGAATAATTATAACAGCAACAATAATAATTAGTAATATTAATTAATATTAACAGTTACTACTACTACTATTACTGCTGCTGCTGCTTCTACTAATACTACTATTACTACTGCTACTACTACTACTACTATCACTACTACTACTACTAATAATAATAATAATAATTTGAAATGAGCCATGCACTTAGTAGAATTTCTGCCCAGAGTTAGTTAATAAACAAATAAATAATTGAATAATTTTTTTTTCTATAACGATGTTGATGGGCTACGAACGAATGATTGAATAAATGAATGGATGAATGAATAAATTATGAAATAATTGAATGAATTAAGGAATTAATAAACGAACGAATGAATGACTAAATGAATGACTGACTGACTAAATGAATGAATGAACGAATGAAGGAACGTTATTAGTAGCCAGCATTATAGATATTTATAGCATTTCTAACATTGATTATTTTTCAAAGAAGTCAACCATTAAATCTTATCATTGTACTGTTATAGCTGATTAAAATAATATAATAAAATAATAGTTTATAATATTATTATTATAACATAATATTATAATTATAATAAAATAATTATCAGAAAAGCCAAACACTATCATGGAGGTTCTGACAGCAGCCTTGAACTGTCTCCCAAATGAAAGAGGGACGAATTATTCATCCAACTATCGCAACATAACACCGATCTTTACCTACCCATCCTACTACGGACAGTACCCGACCCCACGACCACCCCCTATGTTCTACTGGGGTCCGCCCTACCCCCCTAGTAGATTTGTTAGGCCCCCTCTGGAAAAATCTAAAAACGTGGTGAACAGTAACAATAAGGTTAACCAACCGCCTATGATGCCACAGCTCAACAGACAGAACAACAACGAACAATTGGAGAAAATTTCAATGCGACAGCTGCAGCAAAACTATCAACAAATCCAACAGCAGATGCAACTCGCCAAGAACCAACAATTGCAGCCACAGTTGCAGCCACAGTTGCAGCCACATTTACAACAACAGTTGCAGTCACAGTTGCAGCAACAGTTGCAGCAACAAAAACAACGCGAACAATTCAACAGTCAAATGAAGTTGGATCGCTCAAAAGAAATGCTTAACGAGTCTGAAAAGCTGTGTAAAAACAACGAGAAGGAACAAAGTTTGCAAGAGAAAGAAAATGTGATAAAGACAAATTCAGCAACAGTAGCCAACAAAGCAGTGACACGACCACGTCCACACACAACGGCCAGCGTTCAGCAGATGAAACTTCAACGAAAACAAACTCAGTGGCAACAACTTTTGTCCAGCCAACTGAAAAAATCTTACGAAGTCAACTCAGACGGCATCCAGTTGAAAAAATTAGAGAAGAAGCCACAGAACATAGAGATCGTCGACGTGAGCAACAAATCCAGCAACTGTCCCAAGTCCTCGGACTCCCTTGAGTGGGAATCGAAACAGATGGTGGCAGTCCCGTGCCCGCAACATGTTTACTACGGCAGGTGCTGCATTCCGCTAAAGATGAAGCGGCTAGCGAGTGCTGCCTCCACTTCCCGCATTGTTACCAGTGGTGATTCTTCAAAATGTTCAACCGCACCTCAGCGTTGTAAGTCTCAAAACACTACTGAAATCTCGCAACTCAACGCTTCGACGAATTGCACAGAGGACGATAACATCATCAAGTCGGGCGACGCGATAGTTTACGACAAGGAGAGGCACAAAATAATGAGGGTCCCTGTCTGCGGTGTCAGGAGGAAACCGAGTATCCACATCCCGACAGACCTGGACTGCAGGTTCAAACATTCCCAGCTGACCATCAAAACTTCGTACGAGAACGGAGTGTGGAAAGTCAAAACTTCACCCCTGGTGAAGGAAAGAAAGGTGGTGGACAGCCTGCCCCCGCTCCCACCCAGCACCACCTCATCCAGATCGAACGGGATCAACGTGAAGAATTTCTCCGGAATCGCCGAAAGTGCCGGAAAGAAGAACTACTTCCCAGACGGATTTCTGGCAGAGCATAACCCCGGATCTAAGATCAGTTTGAAACAGACAACCTCGAACAGCACTGAACACCTAATCGATAAGATGTCCTACGCGTGTGGCGGTGGAAAATCAGCTAGCGAAAGAAACTGCACGCCAGTCTTTCCGAGTGTTTCCTGTTCCCAGCAAAGCATCCTCAAAGAAAGCAACAAAGTGGGGCCACAAGCAAGCCTGCAGTTCTGCTACAACCGCCTCCCAACACTACTTCCGGCAAAAAGTTCCCCAATTAAAAAATGATTTCTCGGTAAGTTTTGTTTTTCAAATTTTTCTTCCTGCAACGATCGAAAAAGAATCTTGACGATTAGATCACTTTCCAAAAAACATTTTATCAGAATAAAAAATGAGAATATTATCATAATGGAATAATTGTTTCATAATAATTCTTTATATTTCTCTCACTCGCATTTGAAACAGCTCCTCCCATCATCACGTTTCTTTCATTTTATATTTCAAATAAAAAATTGCATAAACTTGAAAGAGTTTTTTTTCATTTTTTTTATTTTTATAAAAACAAAACAATCCAACAAAAGAACGATTAAAAACAGATCGATAGATTACAATCAATCAATCAATCAATCAATCAATCAATCAATCAATCAATCAATCAATCAATCAATCAATCAATCAATCAATCAATCAATCAATCAATCAATCAGTCAATCAATCAAACAATCAATCTCTCAATCAATCAATCAAATCAATCAAATCAATCAATCAATCGATCGATTAATCAAATTAATCAATCATTCGTTCACTCGTTTACATAAGAATTCAATCATTTAATATGTAATAAATCAAATAATCAAATATTTTGTCAATTGAATGACTGATTGATTAATTAATTGGTTGATAATCAAGAACAAAAAGATCCTAACTTACAGATAAATCCACAAACACACACACACACAGACAGACAAACACACACACACACACAGAGACAAACAAACAGACAAACAAAAACAAACAAAAAAAGATTCCAAGCCGTATAAAATATCAAACATTTTCGAAAAAGGCGGAAGAAAGATAAAATAAAAATAATAAAAATGGGAACAACAATAACAATAATATTTAATAAATAATAATAAATAGATAATAACAAACTCGAAGATTGACAAAATTCGTTGTTTTAACTGAAGATAGCGAAAGGATACACACACACACACACACACACACAACACACACAAACAAACAATGATAATAATAAAAATTTTAATAATAACAACAATAATAATTGAAAAAATTGAGAAAATTAATGAACAAGTTTCGTTGCAGATTACAAAAGGGTGGTTGGCGCAAATATAAAAACTGTAAAATGAGATAGGATAGATAGATGAATAATAATAATAATAAAAAATAATAAATAATATTAATTAATTAATAATAATAATAACAATAAATATTAATAATAATATTATTAAATAAATGGGAACATCTTTTATTTTTCACCATAAAAAACATACAATGATATATATATATTTTGATGTTTAAATGTGTCAATAACACAGCACCTCCCTACCTCATCGATAGATTGGAATCATACAAATCTCATTTTTCAAAATATTCCTTCCGATCAACCGAGCGCAATTTATTTTTTATCCCGACCACAAAGTTGGTGACGGGTTCCCGCAACTTTGCGGTTCTTGGCCCGATTGTTTGGAATGGTTTACCTCCATACTTACGTGACCCTAACCTATCATATTTACAATTTCGAAGTCAACTTAAAACTTATTTATTTGCACAATGAATGTCCGTCTTATTTGTCTATGATTTAGTAGCGCTTTTGAGATTCAACAATAAAAAAGCGCTGTATATAAATTTCCGTAATAATAATAATATATATATATATATACATATATATATATATATATATATATATATATATATATATATATATATATAAGTTAATGTTAATTAAATAATGCGCAATGATAAAATTTGTAAAAATTGTATAAAATAATATTAAAAGTTAAGACCATTTTGCTCATTGTGAAGTTAAGTGCAGAACGTTGAAATATATTTAATTAGCATCATAGCTTGTTCCTGTCACAGTAAATGTCATACGATAATCTTATAACAGTGTTTATCAATTTATCATTAAATGATAGCGCCCATGGAACTTTAAACAGTGACAAATTAAAATTATTGTAAAAACCAATAGGCGTTATTTCGAATGAGTTTATAACTATTGAACAATGTTAGTTTATAGTCTTTATTTAAACAACAATGCAAATTATTAAAGTATTTATTTCTCTTGTATTGCCTGGAGGATTCTAGATTGGTTTCATGGCACACAGTTAATTCTAGAATCTCAATTTTGTTATTTTAAAGTATGGCGATATCGGGTCGTAAAGTGTTGAATAATTGAGATATTGGGCGAATACCCTCAGACTCTAAATCTGCAAATATGCGGCAATTGGCTGGAGCGGATATTTTCAGCCAATTGATGATCACGGCCAATATCTTGTGTCTTTCGGTATATCTTTCCAGAGCGGATGTAGAACCACAATTGGAAACTACGTGCTTATTTGTCTGTCGAGAATCACAGAGAGGGCATTGAGGGCTTTCGTTTTACCCCATCTAAACAAATTTGCATTAGTAGGCAACTGCTGGACTAAATACTTCCTAGCAAATTTGTAGAGGACTCCGGCAAGATTTTCCGTGGACTTTGACCAACGGGATACGTTGTTGGCTTTGATGAAATTTTTTATATTAAAAATTAGTGAACCTTGACTCTGCAGCGAGAAAACATGATTTAAGCTACATTCGATTTTTTTTTCTTCCAAATGACTAAGCGACTCTATTTGGCCATATTTTAAGAGCGTATTATCTACTTTGATAAAATCGATCGCTGATTCTTTATAGAGACATTGAATCATAATAATAATAATAATAACGGTAATAATAATGATTGTAAAAAGTTGCAGTTTTCAAAACTGGTGAACCTAGCGTATATGAATAATAATAATAATATCAATAATAAATAAATAATAATAATAAATAATAATAACAATAAATAATAATAATAATGATAATAAGTAATAGTAAGTAAAGAGTATAGTAATAACAGTAAATGCCAATCATATAAGTACATGTAAAATATCATAGAAAACCAAAACTATATATATATATATATATATATATATATATATATATATATATATATAACCAAGCTAGCAATGACATAACAAACAAATCGCAAGCAAACAAACGAACGAACGAACTAACGAACAAACGAACAGAATTTAAAAAAATTAATACAAACGATTAAATGAAGGAGAAAAAAATCAATGCGTTTGCTATTTTTGACATAATTAAAATTACTGTTGACTGTATAATGGTTATTAATTAATTGTTAGTTAGTTAGTTAGTTAATAAATTAATTGAAGGACCGATTAAAGATGTCGATTAATATCGTTAATAATTAAAATTACTACCATTGACTTTATTAAGGCTATTGATTTATTAATTAATTAACTAATTAATTAACCAGTTAGTTAGTTAATTAATTGAAGGACCGATTAATTATGTCGATTAATATCGCTAATAAAAATATTTACAGTGTACAGTGTTGAGACATGAGATAGAATATCATAAGCGAAATTGCTAAGATAATAATTATCATAAATAACAAAAATAAGCAATACAAACATACATACGTACATAGAAACATACATACAAACATACATATATACAAACAAACATACAAAAAAACATACATACATAAATATCCAATTGAATGCCGACGTGTGCAATTAACGAGTGGTTTCTATTAATTAATTAATTATCCACTTGTTACTTAATGTTTGGCTGTTCAGTGTCATTCATCATATTTTGGCTTTAACATACATACATACAAAGATATATACATACAAACATACATACATACAAACATCATACATACATACAAACATACATACATACAAACATCATACATACAAACATACATACATACAAACATACATACATACACATAAGTACATAGAAAAACATAGCCACAATTTAAAAACTACAAAGTACGAACAGCTGATTCAAGATTTAAGCAAGAAAGGATACAAAACCAGGTTCTAAGCTGTTGAGGCTGGTGCAAGAGGAACAGTTGTAGCGACTTTTCAAAGAGTTGGGTCTGTCAGGCAGGAATCGTACAGCATGCCTGAAGAAAGTTATTGGTAGCGCAGAGCAAGCTTCGTATTGGTTGTGGCTAAACCAAAATAAAAAGGAAGGTCGGCTAAATTAGCAAGCCATGGCTTCAGTGCTACGACTTCGTATGGAAATATAAACCTGAATTTTGGTACAAATAGCAGATCAACACCGCTGAAAAATCAACAGTCATCGAGGAGTGTCCGAGTGATCAAAGAACGTGGTCCGGTAACCCCGAGAATGTGAGGAGGTAGTTCAGGGCCGAAACATTTGTCTTCGGGAAGTCCTCCACTAAAGACTTCTCGAAGATTTGGCTCATTGGAGTTCTCACATAGATACACACAGACCCCAGACATACAGCTGTCAACGATTACCTAGTTCGATGCTTCCAAAACGTTTTGTTAGATGCTTATGTTTTATTTATGATGTTTGATCAAAAATAGTTTGATGCTTACATACATACATACATACATACATACATACATACATACATACATACATACATACATACATACATACACACACACACACACACACACACACACACACACACACACACACACACACACACACACACACACACACACACACACATACATACATACATACACACATACATATATATATACAAAAACACAGATACACAAAGATAAAACAAAGATACACACAATGGTCGCTGATCAGAAAGTATATATAGACAGATATAGAGATGTTTGATATTAATAATCTTAACAACAACAACATCAACAACAACAATAATAAAAATAATAACAAAAACAACATCATCAACAACAAAAATAACAGCAATAACATTAACAATAATAATAACAACAACAATAACATTAATAATAACAACAACATGATCAATGGAAATGACTAAGAAAATGACTCTTAGAAAAATGGCTTAACATGTAATACTGATGGCTAATTAATATGACAGCATTAACATAATGACTGGTTATGATAATAATAATAATAAATAATATATTATATACATATACAATAAATAATAATACTTAATTACAGATAATAATTATTAACGATTATTTTCTAACATAGAAAGCAAGAAAGTGAAATAAAATAAAATTTGCGCTATAAAAATATACTGTGTGTATGTATGTATGTGTATGTATGTATGTATGTATATATATATATATATATATATAATTGATGAATACCATTTGATGTCATAAATAGATAGATAGATGGATAGATACATACATACATACACACATACATACATACATAAATACATACATACATACATACATACAAACATGCATACAAACAAATATACATAAATACAAACAAACAAACAAACATACATACATACATACATACATACATACATACATACATACATACATACATACATACATACATACATACATACATACATACATACATATATACATACATACATACATATATACATACATACATACATACATATACAAAAACACACGTTTAGACGACATTTTCCTCGAGATCGGGGGTTGCCGTTTGGCTACCTATGATGAAACCGAAATTTCCCTCGACGCCATCCACATCTGTCACTCGCCTCAGTATCACGCAACCAACCCCGCTTTCACCCTGTCCTTCTCCACCTGCTCTCTCCATCCCAATCGCGGACGACCCCTTCCTACCACTCCTTCAACCTCGAATTCCAACGCTCGCCTAATCCCGACCCTTTCATCCCTTCTCAACACATGTCCATACCACCGCAATCTCGATCTCAATGTCACAATGTCCTCATTCAGTCCCATCATTGACATCAGCTCTGTACTACTCCTCCTATCCTTCACTTTAACCCCACACATCATCCTCACCATAGCTCTTTCAGCCCTCTGCAGTACACTTTCCTCCTCTCTCCTCAACACCCAAGTTTCACCACCATATACCATCGCTGCTCTCACACATGCTTTATATACCCTCCCTTTCATCTTCACTGACCATTTCTTTCCACACAATACCCCACCCAGTTCCCTGAATTTCATCCATCCTACACGAACTCTAGCCGTAACAGCGCTCAAACATCCTCCATCCGCGTTCAGCTTATCCCCTAGGTAAACAAAGCTTTCCACTCTTTCAATACCACCACTCAACCCCGTCCTTGCGTCCGTCCTATTAATCACACCATGAACACATTTCTTACATTTGAACGTGCCTTCCACCTTTTTCAGTGCCCCCCTCACACTACTACATCTCTTATGCACCCATTTCTGACATCCTATACACAATACCGAGTTAGCCTTCACTCTCCTGTCACATACCCCACAGGGGTCTATTTTACTTATCACTCGCTCCCCACCTTCCCCACTCACCATTACCTTCGTCTTACCAATATTAACTTTTAACCCTTTCTTTTCAATAACACTTTTCCATCTGTCAAATTTTAACTGCAATTCTTCCATGCTATCAGCCATCAAGACTAAATCATCTGCATACAAAATCTCAAATAACAACCCCTCCATTATGTTTCCACACACAACATCCATCACAATTGCAAACAGAAACGGTGATAACACTGATCCTTGATGCACTCCTACCTTAACACCAAAAGCGTCCGACATCCCCCTTCCAACCCTCACCTTTGTCTTTGCCCCTTCATACAGCTGCATCACAGCTTTAACAAGTCTCTCATTCACTCCTTTCTTCCTCAACGCCCATTCACATACATACATACATACATACAAACAAACAAACCAACGAACATACATACATACATACATACAAACAAACAAACCAACAAACATACATACATACAAACATACATACATACATACAAACATACAAACAAACAAACAAACACAAACAAACATAGATACATACATAAAATATTCATTTAGATCAAATGAAAAAAAAAACATGTCCCTGATAGAGAGAGAAGTAGCAAAATGAAAAATAAATAAGCTGAGTGAATGAATGAGTGAATGAATGAATGAATGAATAGATGAATGAATGAATGAATGAATGAATGAATGAAAGAATGAATGAATGAATAAATGAATGAATGAATGAAGGAACGAACAAAGGAATGAATGAATGGTTTGGTTGAATTAATGAATTTCTGAATAATTGAATAAATTACTGAAACAACGAATAGATGCATGGTATAATGAATGAATGGATGAATGAATGAATGAATGGATGAATGAATGAATGAATGAATGAATGAATGAACAGATTAATGAATGAATAAATGAATGAATAAATAGATTAACAGATCGACAAACGAATGAATCGAACGACTGAACGAATGACTAAATTAATGAATGAGCGCACGCAAAAAAACGGATAGCTATTAAGACAGCTTTAATAATAATAATAATAATAATAATAATAATAATAATAATAATAATAATAATAATAATAATAATAATAATAATAATAATAATAGCCACTACAATTACATTTAAAAATATAATTATTTCATCATAGTTTTCAGTAATAATAATAATAATAATAATAATAATAATAATAATAATAATCGTCATCATCACAATTATCACCAACATCATCATCATCATCATTACCATCATCAACACCATCATTGTCAACATCATCATCATCATAACCATCTCGTCAACATCATCATCATAACCATCTCCATCATCATCATCATCATATTTTAGATGGCATGGAGGATCACAATCATCAACATTATCATCACCACCATCATCATAACCATCATCATCATATTTTAGATGGCATGGAGGATCACAATCATCAACATTATCATAACCATCATCATCATAACCATCTCCATCTCCATCATCATCATCATCATATTTTAGATGGCAAAGAGGACATTTGGTTGAGGTTGTACTTCCGAATCTCGGCTCTAGTCCTCCTGAGTTGAGAATCTGAAATACAAATGCATTAAATAATAATTATTATTAATAATAAATATTAATAAATAATAATAATGACGATTCAAGATTCATAATAATTATAATAACAATAATAATAAATAATAGCTAAATTATTATAATATTAGTAATAATAGTCGTAGTAGTTGTAGTAGTAGTAGTAGTAGTAGCAGTAGTAGTAGTAGTAGTAGTAGTAGTAGTAGATGCAGTAGTAGATGTAGTAGTAGATGTAGTAGTAGTAGTAGTAGTAGTAGTAGTAGAATAGTAGTACTAGTAGTAGTAATAGTAGTAGCAGTAGTAGTAGCAGCTGCAGCAGCAGTATTAGCAGTAACAGCAGCAGCAGCAGTAGTAGTAGCAGCAGCAACAACAACGACAACAATAATAATAAAATTAGTCATGGTAATAGAATTAACTTCACTGACTAGCACTGGATAGGGCGCTGATATTCTCAAACGAAGTTTTATTATTATTATTAGTAGTAGTAGTATTTTTATTATTATTATTATTATTATTGCTTTTCAAGTTATTATTATCATTATTATTACTATTGTTGTTGTTGTTGTTGGAGTTCATCTTATTTATCCTATCAATGTACAACCTGGCAGCATTTGATTTAGTGGTTAACGGTCTGGTCAAATTAACATCATTAATTTTATTATTATTATTTGTATTATTATTATTTATATTATTATTATTTATATTATTATAATTATTCATATTATTATTATTTATATTATCATTGCCAAAAATCTCCGCTCTACTATTACCAAAAGACGCATTAGTAGTATTTAAAAGATTTGTGATAAAAGTATTACTAGTAGTAGTAGTAGTAGCAGTAGCAGTAGTAGCAGCAGCAGTGGTAGTAGTAGTAGCAGCAGTGGTAGTAGTAGTAGTAGCAGCAGCAGCAGTAGTAGTAGTAGTAGTAGTAGTGGTAGTAGTCTTAGTAGTATTGGTAGTATTTTTATTGCCATTTGATACAAGTTTCTTGTTACTATTGCTGATGTTTGTAATGTATATGTTGTTTTTTTTGTTGTTGTTGTTGTTGCTAGTATTTTTACTACTACTATTGTGATTACTGATGCAAGTAGAACTACTGATACTACTAATGCGTGCTGCCTTCGTTGTTGTTTGTGGCTGCTGTGGTTGCTGCTGATTTCTTTGCAGAGTCCTCTGTAAAGAAGAAGTAGCTGACATCGCTGCTGATGATGACAACGATGACGTAGAGAACGACGACGTTGATTGGCTGCTATTTTTAGAACTGCTATTAAGTTTCGTTGTTGGTGTTGTTGTTGTTGTTGCTGTTGTTGTTGTTGTTTTGGATACTTTAGTCGCTGGAGCCGATGATGATTTTGTCGCTGGAGTAGTACAAGTAGTAGTGGCTGTAGTAGTAGTAGTGGTAGTAGCGGCTGTAGTAGTAGTAGTAAATCTACTAGTAGTGGCAGTAGATTTAGACGACAGTCTTGCCGATGTTGATGTTGTTGTTGTTTTTGTTGCAGATGTTGTAGTTTTTGTTGTTGACGTTTTTTCTGATGTTGTTGCCGATGCTTTTAGCGCTGAGGCAGTTGTAGCGGCTACATCATGGGCGTTTGCTATTTTAGCATTAGTCCTTGTCGCTGGTGTGGTTGTTGTGGCTCTTAAAGCTGGTACTGGGGGTAGCAATTTTGCTGATGTTGATGTTGTTTCTTTTGATGTCTTGACAACTGTTGCAGTTTTAGAAGTTGATATTATTGCTGCTGCTACTGCTGATATTGGTGTGGCCGTTGTGGCTTTAGTGGCTGACGTCGTTGCGGTTGTTGACGCTTTCAGCGTAGTTGCAGCAGATGGAGTTGCTAATGTTGTTGTTGTTGCTGCTGCTTTGGCAAGTGTAATACTTGCTGTGGTTGATGTCATCATTGTTGATGTTTTAGATGTTGCAGTTGCTGATGTCAACGATGACCTACATGCTGTTGATGATCTAGATGTTGTTGTTGTTGTTGATGATCTAGATGTTGTTGTTGTTGTTGTTGTAGGTGCCTTAGATGATAAATTAACAAAGGCAGTTGACGAAATTGCTGACTTTGTAGCTGAGGTTGATGATGCTGCTGTTGTCGCTGCTGTCTTTGATGGTTTTGTAGCAGCTGTTAGCTTTACTTTAGCTGTTGTGGCTGCTGACGCGACTGCTTTAGAAGTTGACGTTACTACACTGCTATCCTTAGTACTGTTACCGCTACTGAAGGTCTCATTTACATGGTTATTGCCGTTATTGTTGTTATTATTGTTGTTGTTGTTGTTGTTGTTGTTGTTGTTGATATTGTTGTTGTTGTTGATGATGTTATTTTTAAGATTATCAAATGCATTATTGATATCGTCCTCAAGTTTGTATGCAGAAGTTTTAAGCCACACCCCTTCATTTTTGCCCAGCCAATCACATCGCGTTTCCTCTTTAATTGAGGCTATCAGGTCATTAGCAGTAGTAGTAACAGCCGTGGTAGTAGTATTAGTAGTAACCACAACAGCCGCAAGTGAAG
>NW_008705557.1:399821-401051 GCF_000326865.2 Helobdella robusta
TAGAAAGAAAGCGAGAATAACTTTGTATAACGAAACAATCATTATTTTCTAAAAGTAATTAATAGCTTTGCATCCTAACAACATTTTAATTATTAGAAAGTTTTTAAACTATTTTACAAAAAGATGATTTTTGTCCAATCAATTGATTCAATTTCAATTTTCAGATGCAGCGATTAAGTTTCATGCGTTCTGTAAATTTTTTTTAAAGAGATTTAACAATTTAACAGTAAAATATTTAAGGTCTTGTCTTGTGTTATAATTCTATCTATTTAGGCAATCACTTAATCACATCGCTTAATCATGACAGTTTATAAACACACACACACACACACACACACACACACACACACACACACACACACACACACACACACACACACACACACACACACACACACACACAGAGACACACACACACACACACACACAAAGACACACACACATATACATAAACACACACACAAATTTAAAAAAACAGTTTTTTTATTAATTTACTGATTTTGTAAAAAAAAATAAAAAATTTTAATTTAATTTAATTTTATATCTTTAAAAAAAATATTCCATTGCTAAATTTTTTGCTGATAATTCTTGAAGTTTCTAAATTTGTTAATAATTTTAATTGCCGATATTCAAGACAATGAACTCAAAAATTAAAAATTTTTTGATGAATATTGCAATGCTATCTCTCTTTCTTTATTGTTTTATTACACACACTCTCTTTCTCTCTCTCTCTCTTTCTCTTTCTCTCTTTCGTTCTTTATTCGTCTCTGTTTCTTTCTTGCTCTCTCTCACTCTAAGAGGATTGCGATCTTAAATGAATACTCTCAACACTCCTCTTTCTTACTTTTTGTCTCTCTTTTTTCTTTTTATATTAACATTCTCTCTACATCGTTCTCTTTTTTTTCTTTCTTTCTATCTCTCTCTCTTTTTCTGTAAAATAATTGCGGTGTTTTATAATTATTTTCTCCACTTATCTCTCACTCTCTCTCTCTTTCTCTCTCTCTCTTTCTCTCTTTTTAATAAATAAATGTACGCCTACATACACATAAGCTCCATTAACTTAATAACATCAATTTTTAATTTTTTGTCATATTCCAAAAAAAATTTCCTAATAAAATTCTTTTAATTAATAATGCATGCCTCCTCGCTTGAATTTTTTTACAGGTAAGAAAATAATTTTTTCTTCGTCAGGAACGCTGGGAAAATAATAGTTATAAAAAGGGGGATCCT
>NW_008705557.1:406396-407964 GCF_000326865.2 Helobdella robusta
TTGTTGTGCTTGTTGTTGTTGTTGTTCGGTCTGCTGCTGCTGTTGTTGCTGACGTTGTGGTAGAAGTTGGCGCCGTTTGTGGCACCCGCCGACCCCGTCGAACTTTCCATAGCCCACGGCCTTAATTAGGTCACGCGGTGACACATTTAATTAATAAACTAGCAATAATTATCAATCATCATTATTCGTATCGTAATTATAATTATTTTTATAATTATAATTACGATACGAATAATGATGATTATAATTATTAACTAATAACAGCCAGACGACAACTGCGAATAACTAACTTGTAAATATGGACGGCGTATTTGTACTTATAACTCTCTTTGACGACGACCTCGAGGTCACAGCCCACGAGGTCAAACTCGAATAGGGGATGTGCGTGCTTCCTCGATTTGAAAGCGAGCAGACGGAAGTTGCTGATTATGCCGAACCGCTTGAACCATGAGAGGAGATACTTGTTATAGATGACCGAGCTGTATATGACATTCGGCAGCCTGGCCAGTAGATCGATCTTTTTGTTGGGGATCTTCACTAATCTGCAAAATTAGGGAAATTGGGGTGGGGTGGGGTGGGGCAGGCGAAAAAGTTAGAGATATCTACGATGATGATAATTGCGAGTAGATGGACATTTTAGACAGGAGCCTTTGTTTTTTTTTTTAAAAACTGTTGAGAATTATGTTGGGAACTGTGGTAGAATAAAGAATCTCCGGTCAGTTTGCCAACTAACTGTCTGCTGATAAATTGAGTGAAGATGCAAGCTATAAAGTGAGCTTGACAAAAAGACAAATGCTGGCCCATCACATTCTCATATTTTGGACAGCATTTAAATTAATTTTTTACTATTTTAAAAGATTTCTTGTTGACAATTTATTTCACTTCAAATTATATTGACTGATTATAACGTAAAAGCCACCACAAAGACGACAGCCACAACTGCACCACAAAGACGACAGCCACAACTGCACCACAAAGACGACAACCGCAGTAATAACTACGACGGCCACACCGCCACCACCACAACAACAACAACAGCAACAACAACAGCAACAACAACAACAACAAATATACACAAAAACCAACATCATCAACGTACGAACCATCAACAAACAACAACAACAACAATAATAATAATAATAATGATAATAATAATAATAATAATAGCAACCAGGAAAACATACTTTGGCAATTTGATATCTTGCAAGCTGCTGAAGTGGTTGTTATTTTCATAAAATTTGCTGGCATCATCATTGCCATTACCACCATCATCATCATCATCATCATTATTATTATTACTATTATTATTATTATTATTACCTTTATCGATAATATTTTTATTATTGTTATTAATTATTTTCTTGACATAATTATTATTATTATTATTACAATCAGAGGATCTACGGCAGTTAATGTAGCCATGGATGTTAGAATCATCATCACCAACATCGTTATTATTATTATTATTATGGTTTTTATTATTATTATTATTATGGTTATTATTATTATGGTTATTATTATCATGGTTATTATTATCATGGTTATTATTATTATGGTTATTATTGCGT
>NW_008705558.1:0-1180 GCF_000326865.2 Helobdella robusta
TCTNTCTCTTCCTCTCTCTCTCTCTCTCTCTCTCTCTCTCTCTCTCTCTGTCTCTCTCTCTCTCTCTCTCTCTACCAACAGTGCGATGTTAAACACAGCATCAACAAAGCGTCCATTGTCAATCATTTTTATTAATGATGAAAATTTTTTTTCAATTATTTTCAATAGATGAATTAAAATGTAAAAACACTACCACTACTACCACTACTACCACTACTACTACTACGACTACTACTACTACGACCACCACTACTACTACAACAACCCAAGCCACAGCCCACTCAAGATAAATAGAATTTACTTCAACATTGTTAGTGTCTTGTCAGACCACCGCTTTGAATACTACTACTACTACTACTACCACCGCTATTACAACTACTACCGCTACTACAACTACTACTATTACTACTGCTGCTACTGTTACTACTATTACTACTACTATTGAAGAGAAAGAAAGAGAGGAAAGAGAGGAGTGTTTGTGAGCACAAAAATTTGTTGAACTTAGAGAACATAATGTAGACGCTAAGGAACAGACGTGAAAAGTTCTAACAAGAGATAAAAACATGGAATTGAAGAAGAAGTAGAAACTAAAGTTAAACATAAGAGAGAGAGAGAGAGAGAGAGAGAGAGAGAGAAAGAGAAAGAGAGAACAAAAGAAAGAGAGAGAGAGAGAGAAAAAGAGTGTGAGAGAGGGAGACAGACTGAAAGTAAACGTATAAAAATAAAAAAGATTTATCGAGTCCATACCAAACAGAATTTTTTTCTCCGGTTGAAGTTTCATTAAAATAATCTTCAAAAAATAAAACGCATACGTACACACACACACACATACACGTACACAAACACACACACACATTTACATATTCCATGTCAATACGAATACATTCGCGTACACACACACAAACATATACACACAGCACGTGCTAATTGTATACAAAATGAAACTATACAAAAACCAAAAAATGAAAAAGACGATAACAAAAACTGTAAATAATTTGCGCGCCAAAATATTAAGTCCGCACTCCCTAACAAATACCACAAAAACGTGCCAGGAACAATAGGGGAGAGCATTTAACAATGTGACAATTACAGATAAAGGAATGAAGATTGTGAAGGAGCGAGTGAAGGAGCGAGTACAAGAGAGAAATGAATTGAGAGAGAGAGAGAGAGAGAAAGAACC
>NW_008705558.1:4831-6386 GCF_000326865.2 Helobdella robusta
ATTTTAAACGATTAAATTATTATTATTATTATTATTATTATAATTATTATTATTATTTTTAATATAAGTTTATGAGATTAAGCTAACGGTTTAAAGATCGTCCCTAAAGATTAGCGTCGAAAATAATGACTTCATTTTATGATCAGTGTATGTGATAATTAAGCGTACATACATACGTACGTACATACATACAAACAAACAAACAAACCTGTACATACAAACATACATACATACATGCATGCATACATACATACATACATACATACATACACAAATATACATACATGAAAAACAAACGTGCATACAAACATACAAACACGACAATGATTAATTACATTTTTTCTGTTTTTTTCCTAAAAAAAATGACAAATGGAAAATCGAAATTGTTTTTTTCTCAGGTGTAAAAAATATTAAAATAAAAAAGTGAATGGATGAATGAATGAATGAATGATGAATGAATGAATGGTGAATGGATAAATAGATGAATGGGTGAATGAATGGATAAGTAGATGAATGAATAAATGAGATCTATAAAGCTTTAAAATTTTCAAAAATATTCAAGTTGCTTTAAAAAAACACCCAAACATACAAATATCAAACATACAAACATTCAGACATACAAACATACAAACCTTCAAACATTCAAACATACAAACCTACAGGCAAACATACACTCGGAGGTACAAATAATGTTGCAATCAAAATAATTTTTTCAACAAAGATGAAAAGTAGGCCCAAGTTATGAAATGTCAACGAAGGCATACAGAGTATGTTGACGGTGCTTTTAAGGTGATTTATTCGTACAAACAAACACACACACACAAACACACACACATACATACAAACACACACATACATATATACAAACACACACAAACACATACATACTTACATACTCGTATACAATACATCGTTCGGTAAACTGGTATTTATTGAAACATAAATTTAACGTTAATTTGATTCTGTTCATGTTTCTGTGTGTTTGTTTGTTGTTTTTTGTCATCTGAGTCTTTTTTTTCTAAAAAAAAATCTCTACGTATAATAAATACGTCAAAGTTTTTATTTTCAGTAAATGGAAAGACTCATACACAAAGATTTATCGTAATTCTAAATTTATTTGTTCATTCATTCATTCGTTCGTTCGTTCGTTCATCCATTCAGCCATTCATCCATTTCTCCATCCATTTATTCATTTTTTCAAAAATTCATTCGTACACACACACACATACACATAAATAAATACAAATATAAACTAGCACATATTAACACACATACCTACATACAAACAAACAAACACACACCCATACATACAAATTAACCAGCAAACAAACTAACAGACAAACATACATACAAACATACATACATACAAACATATATACATACATACAAACATACATACATACAAACATACATACATACATACATTCAAACAAACATACATACATACATACATTCAAACAAACATACAAACATACATACATGCATACATACATACTTACATACATACATACAAACATACATACATACAAACATACATACATACAAACATACGTAC
>NW_008705559.1:0-1158 GCF_000326865.2 Helobdella robusta
TAGATGATGATGATGAAGGTGGTGATGATGATATAGATGATGATGATGAAGGTGGTGATGATGATATAGATGATGATGATGAAGGTGGTGATGATGATGACGATAAGGATGATAAAAATTATTCAAATCAAACAAGACGACAATGATTTTAATTATGACACACACAAACACACCAACACAAAAACAAACACACACACACAATAATAATAATAATACATACATACATACAATTAACACACTAGAAATGTCAACATCATTATTAGACAGAGGATAATGATGATGACGTATATGAGTGTATTTTTTCTCTGCTTTATAATTTTTTAGCTGCTCCGATTAAAATTACTGGAACTTCGTGCCACAACACGACGCACGTACACAGTTGTGTGTTAGCGTACACACAATTCTATGATAATAATGATGATGAAGAAGATGAGGAAGAAGATGATGGCGATAAAGATGATGATGAAGACGAAGAAGATGATGGCGATGAAGATGGCGATGAAAATGATGAAGATGATGGTGATGTAGATGATGATGATGAAGAAGATGATGATGTAGAAGATGAAGAAGAAAATAAAAAAGATGAAGAAGAAGAAGTTGATGATGAAGAAAAAGATGATGATGAAGATGAAAAAGAAGATGATGTAGAAGATGAAGAAGAAGATAATAAAGATGATGAAGAAGAATAAGTTGATGCTGAAGAAAAAGATGATGTAGAAGATGAAGAAGAAGATAATAGAAATGATGAAGAAGAAGTTGATGAAGAAGACGACGACGATGAAGAAGACGACGATGATGAATGAGTGAATCCCTCTGATGCTACCTAGAGATAACAGAATCAAATGTTCTGGCAACAATCATTATTTTCAACGGCATCACCTTCACCGCTATCATCATCATCATCATCATCATCATCCTCCTTTCCGTCACCATCTTCATCGTCATCATCCCACATTTTTAACATCATCATTATCACTATTTATTAAATGAAATAAATAAAAGAAATAAAAAAATAAATTAAATAAATTATTGCAACCATTCACGCATACATGGGTCCATTTAAACTCTAAAAAGTACACACATAAACTCGGACATAAGCCAGACACACACGCACACACACCACACGCACACACACACATACATAAACACACACACACA
>NW_008705559.1:5688-6382 GCF_000326865.2 Helobdella robusta
TGATGGTGATGATGGTGGTGATGATGATGATGATGATGGTGATGATGATGGTGATGATGATGGTGGAGATGGTCATATGATGATGATGATGATGATAGTGGAGATGGTGGTGGTGATGATGACGGTGGAGCTGATGATGGTGGTGATGATGATGATGGTGGTGGTAATGATTATAGTGGTATTGATAGTGGTTATGATGATGGTGGTGGTGATGATGATGAGTATAATGACGATGATCACGCGCAATGTGTGGTGTGGTTCCTAATGCTTTGAGAGCAACCAGGAAGAATTTTAAAAAGGAAAAACCATACTGAGTTAGAAAAACAACCTTGCCTGACTCCAGTCTCAATCCTGACGTGTTCATCGGGGGTAGGGGTGCTGAGGTGGAGCAGAGGGCCTGCCCCGGGCATGAAATTGTTGTTGGGGTCCTCGGCGTATATGCGGGCCTCAAACGAGTGACCCCGCAGCTTCAAATCCTCTTGCTTCAGAGGTAGAGGTAGGCCTGATGCCACCTGTTGTAATTATTATAACCATAATAATAATTATAATAATTATTATAATGATCATCATCATGTATCTATCTATCTATTTCTTTATTCATCCTACCCATCCAATCCATCCATCCATCCGTCTATCTATTTATCTATTCATATATTCGTTCATTCATCCATTTATTCATCTATCTATCCATAAT
>NW_008705560.1:0-1131 GCF_000326865.2 Helobdella robusta
AACACAGAGGTGAGAAAATGATGGAAAGATGAGAAGCAATGAGTGATTGAAAGAACGAATGAAGAGTGAATGAGTGAATTAATAAATGATTGAATGAATGGAAGAACTCTTCCTGTTTTATTAAGGAATTGGCCAAAAGATAGTTGAATGAATGTAGGAATGAATGAGTGCAAGAATTGATAAATGAATAAATAAAAAAATGGAGAAAGTTTGATTGACTGACGACACAAGTATACAAATGAATGAATGAATGAATGAATGAATGAATGAATGAATGAATGAATGAATGAATGAATGAATAAATGAATAAATGAATGAATGAATGAATGAATGAATGAATGAATGAATGAATGAATGAATGAATGAATGAATGAATGAATGAATGAATGAAAAATCAAATAACGAATGTATACAACAACACTAATAATAACTCCATCTCTTACTCGATAGATCTCGAAGACATATCATCAACTTCCCACTGGAACTTTTATTATTATTGTTATTATTATTATTGTTGTTGTTGTAATAATAGCTGTTGTTGTTGTTGCTGCTGTTGTTGTTGTTGCTGCTGTTGTTGTTGTCCTTTGTGTTGTTGTTGTTGTAGTTAAAAAACATTGACGTTGTTGTATGTAGTGGCATTTTATTATGATTATTATTTATTATTATAAGTGCTGTTATTATTATTATTATGACTACTATTATAGTTACTATTATAGTTTTATCATTATAATTATAATTGTATATTATTTATTAATTTTTTTATTATTATTAATAATTTAATTTGGTTTTTATTTATATTACTCCGAGCTTTAAGTCAGGCAATTAAAATATAATAATAATATTAACAATAGTAATAATAACAATATTCGTAATAATAATATATATATATATTATATTTATATAAATTATGTATTTAAATATATATATATAAAGTATAATTGTACTACAATAATATTTTCATTAACTAACGCAATATGTATATATATGTATACATACAAAGTGTTTTATTTACAAATAATTTAAAAAAAGTTAAGGTCAATAACAATATTATAGTTAATTAAAAAAATATCTATAATTATTTATTATGGATTAAAGTTAATAATATTTATATTTCATACAATATTTACAATA